>NW_006921594.1:12250953-12255717 GCF_000298275.1 Orycteropus afer afer | reverse complement strand
ATGATTCTTCTTTGTTTCTAGCTTTTGTATTCCAATCACCAGTGATAATCAACATATCTTGGTTGCCCTGATTGGTCAATTTCAGAGAGCAGAAGTTGTAAAAATCTTCCATTTCTTCATCTTTGGCTTTGGTGGTTGGTGTGTAAATTTGAATAATAGTAGTATTAACTGGTCTTCCTCCTAGGCATATGGATATTATCCTATCACTGACAGCACTGTACTTCAGAACAGATCTTGAAACATCCTTTGAGACAATGAATACCATGCCATTTCTCTTCAATTTGTCATTCCCAGCATAGTAGATCATATGGCTGTCTGATTCAAAATGGCCAAAACTGGTCCATTTCACCTCACTAGTGCCTAAGATATCAATCTTTATACATTCCATTTCATTTCCAACAATCATTCATACTTTGTACATTCCACGTTCCAATTATTAATGGATGTTTCCAGTTGTTTCTTCTCATTTTGAGTCATGCCACATCAGCAAACCGATGTTCCAAAAGCTTTACTTCATCCACATCTTTACAGTCAGCTCTACTCTGAGAAGGCAGCTCTTCCCCAGTTGTATTTTGAGTGTCTTCCAACCTGAGGGGCTCATCTTCTGGCACTATATTAGACAATGTTTCAGGGCTATTCATAAGGTTTTCCAGTAATATATCAGACAGTGTTTCATTGCTATCATAAGGTTTTCACTGGCCAGTTCTTGGAGAAGTGGATGGCCTCTTCCTTCTTCTGAGTCTGTCTTAGCCTGGAAGCTCTGCTGAAACCTGTCCACCATGGGTGGGTGACCCTGCTGGTATTTGAAATACCAGTGGCATAGCCTCCAGCCTTACAACAACCTGAAAGCCACCACAGTACGACAAACTGACAGACATGTGGTGGCTTTTCTTTATGTTGAGGTGTAATCCATATTGATGGCTGTAGTCTTCGATCTTCATAAGTAAGTATTTCAAGACTTCTTCACTTTCAGCAAGGAAAGTTGTATCATTGGCATATTATAGGTTGTTAATGAGTCATCTTCCAATCCTGATGCCATATTCTCTTTCATATAGTCCAGGTTCTTGGGTTACTTGCACTCTGCAATCATACAGATTGAATAAATATGTTGAAAAGATACAACCCTGACACACACCTTTCTTCACTTTAAACCATGCAGTATCCCCTTGTTCTGTTCAAACAACCACCTCTTTGCATACATACAGGTTCCACTTGAAGTCAATGAACTGTTCTGGAATTTCCATTCCTCACAGTGTATCTTAGGTTGGGTTCTCTAGAAAATCAAAACCAGCATGCTTATACATGTTGTTGTTGTTGCTGTTGTTATTTGCCGTCAAGTCGGATAGCGACCCCTCCTTGGGTTTCTGAGGCGTTATCACTACGGAAGTAGATTGCCCAACCTTCCTTCTGAGGAGTGGCTCGTGGGTTTGAACCGCCAGCCTTCTGGTTAGCAGTCAAGTGCCTTAGGCACTATGCTACCAGAGCTCCTTATGCTTGTATATAGAGAGATAAATTTATCTCAAAGAAATGGTTCATGCAAATGTAGAGGCTAGCAAGTCTCAAGTCCATGGGTCAAATGTCAAGTGGGAGGCTTCTCCTGACTCACACAGCAGCAAGGGCTGACCAACCCAAAATCAGCAGGCAATATAGCAGGCTGCTGGCCTCAGAGGCGGATGAATCCAAGGTCGGTAGGTAAAATGGAAAGCTGTTAGTTCATATGCTGCAAAGGCAATAATCCCAAGATGGGCAGGTAGTACCACTGGTTCAAGTCCAGATGATGATGAGCTAGATGCAGGAAATTGAGCAAAATGCCAGAGACCTTTCCCAGAGCTTTTCCACATATTTGGGAAGCAGGACACATCTAAGGAAACTCTCATTCAACTGACTGACTACTCATAGCATAGCTCATCATGGAAGTGATTACATTATATCAGATCTCATCATGGGGGATAACTACATCATAACTGCTAAAGCAAGTTGACACATGACCTTAACTATCATACAGTGTTATTCTTAACCTGTTATAATCTACATGATCAAATGCCTTTGCATAGTCAATAAGACACTGGAAATCTCTGCTTTTAGCTAAGATTCATGTGACATCAGCAATGATAGCCCTAGTTCCACATCCTCTTCAGAATACAACTTGAATTTCTTGCAGTTCCCTGTCAAGGTACTACTGCAACCATTTCTGAATTATCTTCAGCAAAATTATACTTGCATGCAAATTAATATTATTTGATTATTTCAGCATTCTGTTGGATCTCCTTTCTTTGACATAGGCACAAATATTGATATCTTCTAATAGGCTGGTCAGGTAGCTGTGTTCCAAATTTCTTGGAAAAAACAAGTGAACACTTCCAGTGTTGCATACGTTTGTTGAAACATCTCAGTTGTTATTCCACCGATTCTTGGAGCCTTGTTTCTCTCTAATGTCTTCAGTGCAGCTTGAACTTCTTCCTTCAATACTATCAGTTCTTGATCATATGCTACCTCCTGAAATGGCTGCACATCAATCAATTCTTTTTGATACAGTGATTCTGTGTATTCCTTCCACCTTCTTTTAATACTTTCTGTGTTCAATATTTTGTCCATGTTGTTATGTGCCATTGAGTCAGCTCTGACTCAGTGACCCTATGTACAACAGAACGAAACCGTGTCCAGTCCTGTGCCAACTTCACAATGCTTACTATACCTGAACCCATTGTTGTAGCCACTATGTCAATCCATCTTATTGAAGGCCTTCCCTTTTTCACTGACTCTCCACTTTACCAAGCATGATATCCTTGTCCAGGGAATGGTCTCTTCTGACAACATGACCAAAGTAGATGAGACGAAGCCTGGCCATTCTTACTTCCAAGGAGCATTCCACTGTACTTCTTCCAGGACAGATGTGTTAGTTCTTCTGGCAGTCCTTGGTACTTCCAGTATTCTTTGCCAACATCACAACTCAAAAGCATTAATTCTTCTTTGGTCTTCCTTACTCACTGTCCAGCATTCACATGCATATGAGGTGGCTGAAAACACCAAGACCTACACAAGGCGCAACTTAGTCTTCAAGGAGACAGCTTTGCTCCTCAGCCCTTTAAATAGATCTTTTGCAGCAGATTTGCCTAGTGCAATACATTGTCTGATTTCTTGACTGCTACTTCCATGGCTGTTGATTGTGGAACCAAGTAATATGAAATCTTTGACAACTTCAATCTTTTCTCCACTTATCATGATGTTATTTATTGGTCCAGTTGTGAGGATTTTCATTTTCTTTATGTTCAGATGTAATCCATACTGCAGACCGTAGTTGTTCATCTTCATCAGCAAGTGCTTCAAGTCTATAGAATCCCAAAATATTGCAACTCGAGGTCTGAATTTTTTCTTCAGTTGTTTCAGCTTGAGAAATGCCAAGAGTGTTCCTCCCTTCTAGTTTTTTAACTCCAGGTCTTTGAACATTTCATCATAATACTTTGTCTTCTGGGGCCATTGTTTGAAATCTTCTGTTCAGCCCTTTTACTTCATCATTTCTTCCTTTTGCTTTAGCTACTCTATATATTCAAGAACAAGTTTCAGAGTGTCTTATGAAACCATGTAGTATCCCCTTGTTCTGCTCAAATGACTGCCTCTTGGTTTATGTACAAGGTCTGCACGAGCACAATAAAGTGCTCATTCATTTTCCCTTTTCTTTCTTTCCTGTCTTTTTAATGACCTTTTGCTTTCTTCATATATGATGTTCTTGATGTAATCCCAGAACTCATCTGATCTTCAGTCATTAGTGTTCAATGTGTCACATTTATTCTTGAGATGGTCTCTAAATTAAGATGGGATGTACTCAAGGTCATACTTTGGCTCTTGCCAATTTGTTTTCTTTAGCTTCAACTTGAACTTGCATAGGAGCAACTGATGGTTCACTTTGACAATCAGCCCCTGGCTTTACTCTGACTGATGATATTGAGCTTCTCCATCACCTCTTTCCACAGATGTATTTGATTCAATTCCTGTGTATGCCATCCAGCAAGGCCCACCTGTATAATCATTGTTTATGTCATTGAACAAAGGGTATTTCCAATGAACAAGTTTGTGGTTTGCAAAATTCTATCATGCGATTTCCAGCATCAGTTCTATCACCAACTACTGATCCTTCTTCTTGGTTTCCAACTTTCCCATTCCAATCACAAGTAATTATCAATGTATCGTTACTGCATGCTTAATCAATTTCAGATTATAGAAGTTGGTAAAAATTTTCATTTTGTCCATCTTTCATATTAGTAATTGGTGTGTAAATTTGAATTAACAGTTGTATTAATATGTCCCCCTTGTAGGTACATACACACATACATACATATATACATACATGTATATATGTATATATATATATATATATATACACGGATTGACACGGTGGCTGCGATGATGGGCTCAAGTATAGCAGGGACTGTGGGGCTGGCGCGGGATCGGGCAGTGTTTCGTTCTGCTGTGCATGGGGTCGCTATGAGTCAGAAACAACTCGACGGCACTTAACAACAACAACATATATATACAGACAGACAGAGAGAGAGGAGTTCTGGAGGCATAGTGCCTAAGACATTTGACTGCTAACTAGAAGGCTGGCAGTTCAAAAAGTCACCAGCCACTCCTCAGAAGGAAGAAGGAGCAATCTCCTTCCACAGAGATACCACCTCAGAAACCCAAGGAGGGGCTGCTATGAGTCAAAATGACTAGAAGACAATAAGTTTGGTTTAGTCTTATATATATGTATATATATATATATAT
>NW_006921594.1:12217832-12250853 GCF_000298275.1 Orycteropus afer afer | reverse complement strand
TGTGTGTGTGTGTGTATACATACATGCACACACACACATATAAAATTCTATAACTGACAGCATTGCATTTCAAGACAGTCTTCAAATGTGTTTTTTTTTTTTACAATTAATGTGACACTGTTCCTCTTCAGTTTGTCATTCCCAGCATAGACAACCATACGATTGTCTGATTCAAAACGGCTAATACTAGTCCATTTCAGCTCACTGATGTCTATTCTAGGATATCAATCTTCAAGTGCTCCATTTCATTTTGATTACTTCTAATTTTCCTGAATTCATACTTTATACATTCTATGTTCTGATTATTAACGGATGTTTGAGCTGTTTCTTCTCATTGTGACACATGACGCACCAGCAAAAGAAGGTTCTGGAAGCATTACTCCCTCCATGCACATCACCGAGGATGAAGCTCTTCCCCAGTTTGAGTACCTTTCAACCAAGAGGCTCATTTACTGGCACTGTATCAGATACTGGTCTGTTATCCATAAGGGTTAACTGGCCAACTTTTCCAGAAGTAGACCACCAGGTCCTTTTTCCCAGCCTGTCTTAATGCGGAAGTTCCATTGAAACCTGTCCGCCATGAGTGACTCTGCTGGTTATTTGAAATACCAATGGCATGGCTTCTGGCATCACGGCCAACACCCAAGCTAGCACAGTATGATAAACTGACAGATGAGTGGTGGGAGGGAAGGTTTAGAGGCAGCAAATGCCATGTCTTATTTTGAGGAAGCAGAGAAATACTGTCTGCAAGATGCTTAGATCACAGTAAGTGTATTGGGCAGAATGATAGATAAGGCTCCAAAAGGAGGTTGGGGGCAATTTGGAAAGAGTCCCATAAGACATTCAAAAAATCAGAATATATCCCATTTCAGGTATTAAAGCTGAGAATGAGCACAGCTAGGTTTGTGTTTTATATTAACCCTTACATTAACCCAAGCAGTAGAGTGGAGAATAACTGAAAAGAGATTAGACACGCAGTTGTGTACTGGAGCTGGCTCATACTGGATCTCAGAGACATTTGTTTAATTTTCAGGAAATTTTGTGAGCTAGCTGCTGTCACATGTAGGTGTTAAAATCGACCCTAGTGGAAGTATTTTATACCACTGAGATCCACAAATACTACAAAATCAAGGCTTTTTCTATTTTCCCAGAAAGCTAGTTTACCAGCACATCTTTGGAGCAAAGCCAGAAAAACCAGTAACACAGTCAGTTAACAGTCCAAGTAAGGGCAGCAGCTGAGAACTGAGAGATGATGCTGCCTGGCTCCAGGTGGTCCCGCCCACACCCTATGTGGGTTTCTTTTAAGCCCCTCTAGGTGAAGAATGGGAGCTCTGGTGGCGTAGTGCCTAAGGCATTTGACTGCTAACCAGAAGTCTGGAGGTTCAAACCCACCAGCCACTCCTCGAATGAAAGATTGGGCAATCTATTTCCATAGTGATATCACCTTGGAAATCCAAGGAGGGGTTGCTATGAGTAGACCTGGAACACTGGTAGTGCTGTGATTAAAGCACTTGGCTGCTAACCAAAGGGTCAGTGGTTCAATCCTACCAGCTGCTCCATGGGAGAAAGATGTGGCAGTGGTAAGGATTTACAGCCTTAGAAACCCTATGAGGCAGTTCTACTCTGTCTCATAGGGTCACTACGAATTAGAACTAACTGAATGGCAGTGGGTTTTTGGGATATTAAACTTATTCTCTTATTTCAGGCAATTTCTGTCCAAGACTACCAATAAATCTGACTGCTATATTAGATACAAATGGTTAATTGCAATCTAAACTAATGCTGTGAACCCTCCCCAACAGTGGTGTCACTGGAGGGAGGTTGAAAGGATGTGAATCGTACCAGGTGACACTGTCAGTGGGGATAACACCAAAATGACTGTCCATAAAATCTTTGTGCAGCGTTTCAGCAGAAATTAATCACGTTTTATAAAAACATCCTTGTAGTTAATTCTAACAACAATATGTTTTTCATAAGCTCAGTTTACATGTATCAACATACCTCAAAATCAAAAAACAAATTCATTGCTATCGACTCTGTTCCGACTCATAGTGACTCCCACTGGGTTTTCAAGGTGGCAAATCTTTATGGAAGTAGATTGCCCCATCTCCCTTCCGCAGAGCAGCTGGTGGGTTTGCAGTCAAATGCCTCAGGCACTGCGCCACAAGAGCTCCTTATCAATATACCTACAAGGCCAAAACTCCATGCTGATTAACTTTTTGAACCTTCTTGTGCCCTTCAGTCAGAGCTGTCATTTTTACTCAAACACAATGACCCTTCAAATCATATGGGCTTCAAATCACGTGGTTTCATCTGCACACATGCGCGGCATTCAGCACACACCCACTGCATGCACACACTGCACACACACATTTTGTTTTCATTGCTATCAATTTTTTCATGTACTTGATTTTGTCAAATTTTATGGTGTTTTAGCTATAATACTATGGTAAATAGTATCCGTGAATATCAGTAACTTTTTTGAATATTAAGTAGTAATTAAAGGAAAAGGGGGAACACCAACAGGCTTCTACTTAGTTACTAATAATATAACTACTAACGTGGTAATTCAGTATAAAAAGATTTTACTAAATAATTTTGTGGTTAGGATTCATGAAATCTAAGAAATATTACACTTAAGCAATTTACAACTATATCACATATTATTCAATGATTAAAATTGATAATAAACATTACTAAGGATTGCTGATATCAGATGGATCTTGGCTGAAAGTACAGAATAACAGAAATACGTTTACTTTTGTTTTATTAACTATTCAAAGGTATGCAACTGTGTGGATCATAAGAGATTATGGATAACATTGCAAAGAACAGGAATTCTGAAACACTTAATTGTGTTCATGAGGAACCTATACATTGACTGAGAGGCAGTCATTCCAACAGAACAAGGGAATATTGCCTGGTTTGAAATCAGAAATGGTGTGCATCGGAGTTATACCTTTTCACCATACTTATTCAATCTGTGTGCTAAGCAAATAATCCAAGATAGCTGGACTACATGAAGGAGAACATGGCATCAATATTGGAGGAAGGCTCATTAACAACCTGCGTTATGCAGACAACACAACTTTGCTTGCTGAAAATGAAGAGGACTTGAAGCACTTACTGATAAAGATCAGACTACAGCATTCAGTTCGGATTACACCTCAACATAAAGAAAGAAAAATGCTCACAACTGGACCAATAAGCAGCATTATGATTAACAGAGAAATTACTGAAGCTGTCAAGGATTTCATTTTACTTGGATCCACAATCAATGCCCATGGAAGCAGTAGTCAAAAAATCAAACAACGTATCGCACTGGGTAAATCTGCTGCAAAAGACCTCTTAACAGGGTTCAAAAACAAAGATGTCACTCTGAGGACAAAGGTGTACCTAACCCAAACCATAGTCTTTCAATAGCCTCATATGCATGTGAAAGCAGGACAATGAATAAGGAAGACAAAAAAGAATTTGTGCCTTTGAATTAAGGTGTTGATGAAGAATACTGAATATAATAATATGGACTACCAGGAGATCAAACATATCTATCATGGAAGAAGTAAAGGCAAGATGCTCCTTAGAAGCGAGTAGCAAGACTTCCTCTCACATACTTTGGACATGTTATCAGAAGGGACCATTCCCTACAGGACATTACTCTTGGTAAAGTAGAGAATCAGTGAAGAAGCCAACATCCCCAGTGAAATAAAATGACACAATGGCAACAACGAGCCTAAACATAGCAAAGATTTTGAGGCTGGTGTAGGACCCAGCAATGTGTCCTTCTGTTGTACATGGCATCTAACAACAAGGATTCCGTATGGTCTGGTATGTGAGGAGGTCCACGGACACAATGTGTGTGTGAAACCAACTCTAGGGACACCACCGCTCCCGAATTTTTGGTTGTGGACAATTGTCCCATAAAAAAGCAAAGACAGGCCACCCATATGGTCGAAGAATTTGTTAACTCTACTTAAAAAATAAGACCTTCTTTCACTAAGCGACTCTCATCTGGTCTAGATCTTACACTGTTGACAGAATCCAGCACTTGACCGTGTAGTAAAGAATTGCGGCGGCAGCCAATGGCTAACTTGGGTAACTAGATGCAGGGTCTTGGGACTTCAGGGAAACTGCGGACACGTGGAGGGACAGGGGCAGTTGAAAAGGCTAACAAACAGAACCCAGATGTCCAAAAAACATCGGGAAACAAAGGGGCAGTGAGTCTCTAGGAAAAAAGGCTGACGAGTCCAGAACCCGGACGCAAGAGAGCTGGGCAGAGGGGAGTGGTCACGTCGAACCGGAAAACTTTCTGCAAAGCAACGGGTTGAGTCCATCAGCCCGGCATAAGAGCGGAAGAGGGCAGCACCCCAAGTCCACGATCCGCCGGGACCCTGACTGCTTACCGTCCTGTAGAAGCTCCCGGACTGTTGCTGCAGCCGCCCCAGAGCTTAGAGCCCCAAGGCCAGCCACAGCGGCGCTGCTGTCGCCACCTTCCATGTTGCTAGCTGCAGAATTGATGGCGTCAGAGACTAGTGACGCAAAATCCCGGCGCCACAAATTTCGCCCAGCCTGCTACAGGCCTGGCGGCTGGACTTTGTGACCGTGGCTGAACTGAGACTGGTTGGAACTCAGGTGGATCCAGGAGGGGGCGATGCCTAGGTCCCAACTGCGCTGGGGAAGTCGAGAGCACCTGACTGGAGCCTCCCGCTGCCACGTACCGCAGCTCTGAGCGGGGCCGCCAGGACTGGCATCGTTTCTGGGACCGAGAAGGTAGACGCCGAACGTAGCCGCAGGGCTTTTCTCTAAAGTAGGTATTAAACATAGGCTAATAGGGACCTCGCGGCGGAAGGCAGGAGAAGAGGGCAAAGGTTTCCCGGAGCTTCGTTCGCGCTCCACACTCAGAGCAGATGGGAGGTAGTTGCTACCCAGCTTCATCTGTCGCTGGGTTTGGCACGCAATGCTGGAGTACAGGCGGACGGGAAAAGTTCTGAAAGGAAAGTTGGAGGGGGTGAATAATGAAGAGAATTTGGGAAAGCTTAGAGTTGGTGGAAATGGCATTTACTATCTCTGCCCTCCCTCCCGTGAGCGCTTAACCTGGTGCTTTTTCTACCCCTTCCTTTCAGCTTCAGCCATGGTTGAGTCACCCCATTTTTCCAAGTTGCAGACTGATGGATTGCTGATATTTCAACAGTACTGAAGCTGTAAAATCAAGTTGTTGTTGTTATGTGCCGTGGAGTAGGACCTGACTCATAGCGATCCCTCCTTGGGTTTCCGAGGCTGTATCACTACGGAAGTAGATTGCCCAAGCTTCCAAGGAGTGGCTGGTGGGTTTGAACCGTCAGCCTTCTGGTTAGCAGTCAAGTGCCTTAGGCACTGTGCCACCAGAGCAGACCCCTAAAATCAAGTTAGCTGCTGGTTTATCTTCTTGACTGATACATCTGCATCATTGACCAACATCCTAGCTTTCTCCCAATGCAGATACCACATAATGTTTGTTAGGGCAACATCCCACCGCATGTAGGTTTGTGGTCCCATAAGGTGATACTGTAATAGAGTTCAGAAACACCAGATGTAGCAGATGAAACCAGACTAAGCAAACGCAACAACTTCCCGTTCCAAACACGTGTATCTGTGTCTTGTTATGCCCGTACGTGTAACCATTTTAGTCCCTTCGGACTCATAGCAACCCCGTAGGACAGAGTAGAACTGTCCTCATGAGGTTTCCAAGGCTGTGATCTTTTCAGAAGCCCGATTTTCACATCTTTTTCCCTGCCTGTGGTTAATCCCGAGCTCTTTAACCACTGCACTACCAGGGTTCATTTATACTGGTACAGTACATATATACAGGCAGTACCCCTGGTTAGGAATGGCATCCTTTCCTAGTTGTCTTTAAGTTTGTAAGTAGAATTTGTAAGTGAGTCTGAACAGGTGCATACAGTTCTTAGTGTGGACTGACTTCAGTGCCAGAAAAAGCTCAAAGCCTTTTCAGTGATTTAAAGCTGCACTTGAAGCAAGGGAAGGTGATTATGATGAATTTATTGCATGTAGGAGTTGGTACATTTATTTCACATTAAAGGGCAATTATAAGTTGTAGGTAAACTGGACATCTATAACCCTGGGGACTACCTGTTACCTATAATGCATAGGTCTTGATAGCCACAATAAGTCTATGTTACTGGCTTGTGTATGTACAGTACTTTCTGTGATTTTCATGTGAACTTTCCTTACTAATAAACAAAAGGTTTGGTGTAGCTTTAATGCAGTGAACAGTATTCAATCTCGTGTATTGTGTATCTCTTGAGTGTTGTAGCATTACCTTTCTGTTTAATTTTCTTTTGAAAAATACTACTGTGAAGCACATCATGGCTCCCAAATGCAGCAAAATTAGTCCTAGTGATAGCAGCAATAAGAAGCAAAGGAAAAATACTGATTTGGAAGTGAAACTAATGATTATTAAGTATCACAAAGTAGAAAATCATTGACTGCTATTGCTCATTAATTTAGGTTATGTTCGCATAACGTCCAAATCACAGACCGTTCTGTTTCACTGACAGTATCATGGATGTTAAACAATGCATGACTGTACTGATAGATTGACAGATCTACTACACATATGCAAGAGGTGTTAAGCATTTCCATGTAAAAATAAACAAGCTGTGACTTTTCATTTCTGTACAGTAGGTATGTAAATAGGGAGCCAGTTCTTCCCAATTCCAGAGTTAACATGTTGTTGTTGTTGTTATGTGTCGAGTCAGACCCAACTCATAGCGACCCCTCCTTCAGACCCGACTCATAGCGACCCCTCCTTGGCTTTCCGAGGCAGTATCACTATGGAAATAGATTGCCCAACCTTCCTTCCAAGGAGTGGCTGGTGGGTTTGAACCAAGGAGTGGCTGGGGGTTTGAACCGCCAGCCTTCTGGTTAGCAGTCAAGTGCCTTACGGACTATGCTACCAGAGCTCCTCCAGAGTTACATAGTTCCCTTGATTCTGCTATCAGGATTTCTAGAAAGTGTTACAGTAGTCTTTACTCTATGCCAAACACTTTTCTACGTACTTTATAAATCTAAATCCATTTAATACTCATAATAACACAAATAGGTAAATAAGTCTTATGCTACACTACACTACACTGTTCTTTCTCTTGATCTTCTCTGAGAAGTTTTTCCATAATATAATTTCATATCGATCATGATGTGAATAGTATTGATCTGAATGGTGGTCACAAGAATTGCCAGGGGCCAATTTCTCAGTTTGACCTTAGATTTTCATTATCTATACTCACTATCGTTGAGCGTTGAGTCAGATCCAAGTCATAGCAACCCCTCCTTGAGTTTCCTGGATTGTATCACTACAGAAGTACAGTGCCCAGTCTTCTGGTTAGCAGTCAAATGCCTTACACACTGTGCTACCAGAGCTCCTACTCATTACCTATAATACACAAAATTAGTTTTTTTTACTAATTTTTGAAAGTTAATGAGAGTATTATATTTGAATTATGGACTTTTTTCTCTTGGCTTTTGCATTGAAAGATTAGAAGAGTTGCATAATATTCATTCAATAAGAATTTTGAGCCACTCACTATCTATACATGCTGGCATGAGTTTACAAACAAAAGATATAATCTAGACATAATCCTTATCCAAAAGGAGCTAGTATTCAGTAAGGAAGGTATCATTTCAGCAAGCAGTTATACCACGTGTTATGGGAAATAAGGATTTACTTCTCCAAGTGATTCCAAGCATGGCTGCAAATTGCAACACCTTGGGAGCTTTAAAAAGCACTGATGTCTATATCTTACACCCTGAGATTTGGATTTAATTGGTCTGTGCTATGGCTTGGGGGGAGCTCTGGTAGCATAGTGGCTAAGACACTTGCCTGCTAACCAGACGGCTGGCGGTTCAAACCCACCAGCCACTCCTCGGAAGGAAGGTTGGGCAATCCTACTTCCGTAGTGATACTGCCTCGGAAACCCAAGGAGGGGTCGCTATGAGTCGGGTTTGACTCGACGGCACATAACAACAACAACAACATGGCCTGGGCATCCTGATTCTTAAAAGCTCCCCAGATCATTCTCATGTACAACTAAAGTTAAGAGCTACTGATTTATACATTCAGCAAATAATTTGGGAGAGCTCTTCTTTGTGCTGTGTACTGAGACTGTATACAAAAATGAGTAAGAATGAAATTGTACTTGCTAAAATCATGAAAGACCTGACTGCCATTGACTATGTTTAGTCTTTACCTTACTTAACTTTTATGTGATGCTTAAGATGCTTATCCCCTCCCTCCTTTATAAAACTCCCTCTCTTGGTTTTTAAATGTTATTTTTCAGGTTTTGAGGAGCTCTGGTGGCACAGTGGTTAATGCATTCAATTGCTAACCAAAAGGTTGGTGGTTCAAACTCACCAGTCACTCTGTAGGAGAAAGATGAAGTGGTCTGCTTCTGTAAAGATCTGAAGTCTTGAAACCCTATGAGGCATTTCTCTTCTGTCATAGGGTCACAATGAGTGGGAATTGTTTCTATATGGCAGTGGGTTTGGTGGGGTTTTTTAGGTTTATTCCTCCTAGCTCCAGAGTCATGTCTCTCAGTCTCCTTTGTATTCTCTTTTTCCTTCGTTACTTAAATGTTCTTATTTCCAAGGATTTCTTGCATTATATGGCATCCCTAAGTGCCTTGTCCATATTTTTGGTTTCAATTTATTACCTAAAGGCTAAAGACCCTCAGCTTATATTAGCTTTCTCCTAACTCCTATATCTGTATGACCACTTATGAGGTATTACTATTTGGAGATCCATGAGTACCTCAAGTTCAATATGCCCAAATGCAAGTGCATGTCTTCTGGCCAAAACCTGTCCCTTCTGATTCTCTGTCTCAGTGATTGGTAGTGCCATCCACCCAGCCTCCCAAGCCAAAAGTATACAAGTCATCCTAGAATTCTTTCTCACTGCGTAACATGCAAGGAGCTCTGGTAGCATAGTGCCTAAGGCACTTGACTGCTAACCAGTTCAAACCCACCAGCCATTCCTCAGAAGGAAGGTTGCGCAATCTACTTCCATAGTGATACTGCCTTGGAAACCCACGGAGGGGTTGCTATGAGTTGGGTCCGACTCGAAGGCACAAAACAACAACAACATAACATGCATTGTCATCAAATGATTTCTACCCCCTAAATATCTTAACAGTTTATTTTGATTTTTAAATAGCTCCTAAATATGTTCCCTTCTGTCTAGCCTCACTCTCAGAGGCCCAGTTCAGATACTTTTTATTCATGACGTATTATACTACAGTGGCCTTCTTACTGATATTTTGCCACCAGCCCTAGCCCATCCAGTCATCTCTTTCTAAATGAAAAATATATCAGGTCATTTCCCTAACAGTAATATGTCACAGAAAGGAAGGGGTAGAGTTCCAACTAGTGTACAATGAAAGGCATAAAACCTGTTAAAAGATACGTGGTATCCATTAAAGTTTGTCATATGCATATGTTAGTATATGTAAAAATCACCCATGGAGAAAGAAAAATGGTTAAGAACCAAGGCCCTATAGTATAAAATCTAAAAAATCTTTACATGAGATATAAGACACATTGCTATCTAGTTTTCTTGTCTTCTTTGCTAGTCTAGTTACAACTCAAACAACACTTAAGTACTTATAGTTTACCAAAACATGAAGCAGTCTCATACCTCTATGACTTTATATGTGTTGTTCTCTATAACTGGACACCAAGTTGATACAGTGTCAAGTCAAGCTTACCTTGCTTCTCTGTCAATGACTTCCTTCACTTGCTCCAAGGCATCTCTCACACTTCCTCTTTATCTTTCTACACGCACATACATTCATACATATGTTCATTAGAGCTATTACAGGAAGCCTTGGTGGTGCAATGGTTAAAGAGCGTGGCTGCTAACCACAAGGTCGGCAGTTTGAACCAGCCAGTGGCCTGTGAGAGAAAAGACCTGATGATCTGCTCCCATTAAGACTGCATCCTAGAAAACCCTGTGGAGCAGTTCGACTCCATCATACAGGGCTGCTGTGCTCAGAATATTACAGTTATTACATTGTTTTATGTAACATGTCTAACTCTAATATTTGAGGGCATAGGAAATGTGTTTTCATTTTTATTCTTAACATAGCAGGACCTCAATATTCAATTAAGGATTGAATGAATAAAAATATGTCCATACCCTCAAAAATTCCAAGGGAGACAGACATGTGTTATTATTATTATCCCTGTTTTTTAAAAAAGTCATTGCAAATGCAGATGATACCATAGCAGAGGCATGTCTAGGGTGTGGTAGGTAAATAATAGGAAGGTCGAGACAATCTGGGATCCGGGAAGGCTGTTGGAATCATCAAAGTGAGGAATTATGAGTACAGAGACGGTGGGGCAATTAAGATGTACTCAATATTTACCTAAAGGAAGCACTTGTGGGAGATGAGTCTAGGGTAGGCCCAGGTTTTCTGACTGAGTATGGGCGGATAGTGATGATATATCCAGGATATGAAGTGCAAGAGAGGAATAGGGCTGACTCATGAAGAGGAAACTACTTTTCTGCTATTTATACTTTACTTATGTAGGTGGCTTACATCCTCTAATCATGAATTTTCATTTAAAAAAAATAAGTGGCTGTTATTGATAGTTGTTAGGTGCTGTCAAGTTGGTTCTGACTCATAGCGACCCTGCATACAACTGAAGGAACACTGCTGAGTCCTGTGCGAGCCTCACCATTTCTGCTGTGCTTGAGCCCATCATTGCAGTCACGTGTCGGTCCATCTCGCTGGGGCTCCCCTCATTCCCTGACCCTCTGCTTTACTGAGCATGATATCCTTCTCCAGGGACTGGTCCTCTGACAACATGACCAAAGTGTAAGAGACAAAGTCTGGCTATTCTTGCTTCTAAGGAGAATTCCAGCTGTAGTTCTTCCAAGGCAGATTTGTTCATTCCAGCAGTCTGTTGCTATTTTCACTATTCTTCACCAACACCATAACTCAAATACATCAATCAGTCTTACAGTCTTCCTTGTCCAGTTTTCACATGCATATAAGACTATTGAAAAGACTATGGCTTATGGGCGGTACATCTTAATCTTCAAAGTGACATCCTTGCTTCTTTAACACTGTGCAGAGGTCTTTTGCAGTAGATTTGCCCAGTGCAATGAATACATCGTATTTCTTGAAGATGCTTCCATGGATGTTAATTTTGGATCCAAGTAAAATGAAATCCCTGACTTCAATCTTGTTTCCACTTATTGTGATGCTGCATATTGGTGCAGTTGTGAGGACTTTTGTTTTCTTTAATGTTTAGGTGTAATCCACACTGAAGGCTGCAGTCTTTGATTTTCATCAGTGCTTCCACTCTTCTTCACTTTCAGCAAGCAAGGTGGAGTCATGTGTGTATCACAGGTTCTTAATGAGTCTTCTTCCAATCCCAATGCTACGTTCTTCTTTATATAGTAGCTTGTCGCATTATTTGCTCAGCAGATTGAATAAGTATGGTGAAAGAATACAACATTGGCACACACCTTTCTTGATTTTAAACCACTCAATATTCCCTCGTTCTCTTTGAGTAACTGCTTCTTGGTCTACGTACAGTTTCTTCTTGAGTGCAATCACATGTTCTGCAATTCCCATTCTTTGCAGTGTTATCTATAACTTGTTATGATCCATACAGTCAAATGTCTTTGCATGTCTTTCTGGCATTCTTTGCTTTTAGCCAATATTCCTCTGATACCAGAAATGATATCCCTGGTTCCATGCTCTCTTCTGAATCTGGGTCAACTTTCTGCAAGTTCCCTGCCAATATACTGCTAGAACTGTTTTTAATTATCTTTAGCAAAATGTTATTTTCATGTGATATTAATGATATTATTTGATAATTTCCACATTCTGTTGAATCACCTTTCTTCAGAATGGGCCCAAATATGGATCTCTTCCAGTCAGTTGACCAGCTCAGCTGGCTATCTTCCAGATATCTTGGTGTAAACAATGGCTACAGTACTGCATTCACATCTCATTGGGTATTCCATCAATTCCTAGAGCCTTGTTTTTCACCAATTCCTTCAGTAAAACTTGGACATCTTCCTTCAGTACCATCAGTTCTTAATCATATACTACCTTCTGAAGTAGTTGAACATCAACCAATTCTTTTTGGTACAATAATTGGTACATTAATTCAACATTCCATCTTCTTTTGATGCTTCCTGCCCATAGAATCCTATCTTTTTTTTTTTTTTTACCACGTTGTTGTTGTTATTTGCTATCAAGTCGGACTCAACTCATAACGACCCCTCCTTGGGTTTCTGAGGCAGTATCACTACGGAAGTAGATTGCTCAAACTTCCTTCCAAGGAGTGGCTGGTGGGTTTGAACCATCAGCCTTCTGGTTAACAGTCAAGTGCCTTAGGCACTACGCTAATCCTAAAATATTGCAACTTGAGGCTTGAGTTTTTTCTTCAGATCTTTCAGCTTGAGAAACGCCAAGCATGCTTTTTGCTATTGGTTTCCTAACTCCAGGTCTTTACACATTTCATTTTAGTACTTTACTTTGTCTTCTCAATCCACCCTTTGAAATCTACCATTCAGCTCTTTTTTGCTTTAATTACTCTCAATTCATGAGCAAGTTTCAGAGTCTCTTCTAACATCCATTTTGCTCTTTTCTTTCTTTCTTGCAGCTAGTAACTATGAATTTTTATTAAGTCAGACTGACGGAGAAGTAATCAGAAAATCTAGTTTGTCTTAGCCCAGTTGTACATGTACCTAAGTAAATTGAAATTCATGAGGTATATTTGTGCTGTAGCAATACTTTCTAGATTAACCAGGAAAAAAAATTAATTGGATTTCAAGCAGTTGTTGTTTTTGTTGTTGGTAGGTGCCATCCAGTTGTCTCCAACTCATAGGAGCCCTATGTGCAACAGAACGAAACTGCCCAGTCCTGCACCAGCCTCACAATCCCTGCTACACCTGAGCCCACTGTTGTGGCTATGCATCAATCCATCTTGTTCTGGGCCTTCCCCTTTTTCTCTGAGCCTCCACTTTACCAAGCATGATATTCTTCTCCAGGGAATGGTCCCTTCTGACAACATAACCAAAGTAGGTGAGGCGAAGTCTGGCCATCCTTGCTTCCGAGGAGCATTCCAGCTGTACTTCTTCCAGGACAGATTTGTTAGTTCTTCTGGCAGTCCATGGTGCTTTCAGTATTCTTCACCAACACCACAACTCAAAAGCATCAACTCTTCTTCAGTCTTCCTTATTCACTGTCCAGCTTTCACAAGCATATGAGGCTATTGAAAACACCATGGGTTGTGTTAGGTGCACTTTAGTCTTCAAAGGGGAGCTCTGGTGGGGTACTGCCTAAGGCATTTGACTGCTACCCAGAAAGCTGAGGGTTCAAACCCACCAGCCACTCCTCAGAAGGAAGATTGGGCAATCTACTTTGTTAGTGATATCGCCTCAGAAACCCAAGGAGGAGTCCCTGAGTCGGATCTGACTTGACGGCAGTGAGTTTGATTTGGTTTTCGGAGTCTTCAAAGACACATCTTTGCTCTTCAGCACTTGAAAGAGAGCTTTTGCAGCAGATTTGCCCCCGCAATCTGTCGTCTGTTGTTTTAACTGCTGCTTCCATTGGTGTTGATTGTGAAACCAAGTAATATGAAATCTTTGACAGCTTCAATCTTTTCTCCATTTACTGTGATGCTGCTTATTGGACCAGTTGTGAGGATTTTCATTTTCTTTATGTTGAGGTGTAATCCATACTGTAGACTGTAGTCTTTAATCTTTATCAGTAAGTGCTTCAAATCATCTTCACTTTCAGCAAGCTAAAGTTGGCCTGTATCTATTTCTAAGTTCCTAAGGCCAAAAATTGGAATACAGAACACACTCAACATTATGAAATAATTAGAACTTTAGCTTATAAATCCTATGAATTACCCGAATTCGTACTTTTTGGGGTGTAACAAGTGATTTACTATACAATTATATGATCGTAATTGAAATTTTCACTAGATAATACATATTCAGGTTTTTAAATATAATAATTAGATACATAATTAATTATATATCTATTTTGAAATAAAATTAGATATATATAATAATTAGAAATATTTATTTATTTATTTTGTGCCCTCTGATTTACAGATACAAAGACTAGAATTTGAGAGTAATAGCAAACGTAACAGAGTATCTTTTGGAACATTAACTATTTAAAGTTGTTCTACTAATGCCTTAACTATCCTGGATAAAACAAGATATTTCAGAGTTCCAGGTATATACAGCATTACAAATAAAATGATTCAGAATAAATTTCTTGGTTTAATAATGCCAAACAAATTAACATGGGAAGGAAAACTTAAAAAGCAAAATGAAGAAGTCATAATCCGTAGTGATACTGCCTCGAAAACCCAAGGAGGGGTCGCTATGAGTCGGGGCCGACTCGACGGCACATAACAACAACAACAACAGGAAAAAAATCATGTAGTTTTTCCATATCTTGAGCATTCATTTATTTGGACAGAAAGTGTTACTGCCATCAGTATAGAAGTTAAAACTGTTCAACATGAATGGGAGTCATTTGTACAGAATACAAACATCAGAGTTTCACAATATGCTAAAAACTATCCACCAAAAAAACCAAACTCACTGCCGTCGAGTCAGATCCAACTCATAGTGACGCCTCCTTGGGTTTCTGAGGCAGTATCACTATAGAAGTAGATTGCCCAATCTTCTGAAAAGTGGCTAATGTGTTTGAACTACCAGCCTTCTGGTTAGTAGTCAAATGCCTTAGGCACTATGCCACCAGAGCTCCAGTGAATTATAAATAAAGTAGAATTATGTAGTATTCTATTTGACACTGCAAAAAGAAGCTAAAAAAATTCCTGAGCCCACAAGTCAATGGAAAAAATATGCATTCTGGCCAATCAAAACTGTTAGAATATAAATTTATCTGGTGAAAGTACATTTTTCCATGCAAACTGATTGTCTTTTTCAGATTTAAAACAAATTTGTATTCATGAAGAATGACTGCATAAAAACCATAATATGTCAAGAAAGAAAAAAAGATCCAATAGAAATGTTTCATTCTGGACAGCTGGTAAAAGTCTGTGCCCCAATGGTTCGGTACTCAAAGTAAGTATTGTAACAATTAATGAGCTAAGACGAGATTTCCTTTCCATGCTTTGACTTTTTAAAAAGTGCTTGAGACCTCCCCACTGTGTGGGCACTGCTGCTACTGTTTGCCTGGTATGTGTATGATAGTCAGTAGGACAGTTAATCTCTTCAGGCTTCCCTTTTTACATCTGAAGAATAGTGGTGGTTATAACTCCCACCTATAAGGATATACTAAACCAAAAACCCCCATCTGTAGAGTCAATCCAATTTTAATTCATAGCAATCCTATAGGATAGAGTAAAACAGCACAAAGATGTGCTGTACATCTTTACAAAAGCTGACTACCACATCTTTCTCCTGGGAAGCAGCTGGTGGGTTTGAACCACTGACCTTTTTGTGTTGGAAGCTGAGCGTTTTAACCACTGTGATACTAGGGCTTCTTATAAGGATATGGTGGATGTTAAATGGATACAGACATCCCTGTTACCGGTTTTTGTGTGCATCTAAGTTGTCATTTTTCAGGAATAAATGCCTAGGAATATAATTACTGGGTCACATGGTACTTGGAAGTTTAGTTCTATAAGCAGTTTAGTTTAAATTTATAAAAACTGCCAAACTTTCAGAGTGGCTATACCAGTCCGTGCTCCCACCAACAATGTATGAGTGATCCTGTTTGTTCTCATCCTTACGAACATTTGATAGTCACTGCTTTATATGTTAGCCATTCTAATACATGTGTAGTTTTCTTGTTTGTTTCATATATAATATCCAGGGTTTTAATTATACTTAGCAAGAGGAATAAGTATATCTATTCCATTCTCTCCAAGGCTGAACTCTCCCCTAGTAAGTATTTAGTAATTAAAGTTGGAAGTACATATGATTACCATGTTTTCTAAATGTCTAATTTAAGTTTCATATGCTCACAGGTTGGCTTTTAGAACATTAGTAAGAAAATACAATTGTGATCTGTGTTATACACCAATGATAGTTGCTGCTGATTTTGTGAGATCTGTGAAAGCCAGGGACAGTGAGTTTACCACAAACCAAGGTATGTGAAACCCAGTTTGCTAACTTTGTAAAACTTTTTTAAAATGAAAAGCAAAAAAAAAACCCTCAACTATCTTATTTAATCAAAGACAACACAATTCAGAGGTATTATTTCAAAATCTTTTAGTGGACAGTTCTTACTTCAAAGTCACTTGCTTTCCTTTTCAAAACAGAAGTGAATCATGCAGTCAGTGTTTTTACTGAGTGCCTTACAAATGTAGCAATAATAGACCCAAGAGTAAGATCAGCTCTTGTTAAGGCCCTTATCTTGTCCCTTGGACTGTTAAAATAGAGTACTGTCCATAGTGACCTTTCTAAAATGAAAATTTGATCGTATCTCTTCCTGTTCTTCTCATTGCCTCAAGAAATGGCTCTCAAAGTGTGATCCCCAGACCAGCAGCAGGACAGTAGGCTGGAAATGTGTTACAAATGGAAATGTTTGGACTCCACCCCAGACCTACTGAGTCAAAAACTCCGGGGTGTAGTCCAGTAATCTGTGTTTTAACAGGCTCCCGAGGTGATTCTGTATTTGCTAAAGATAAAGAGCCACTGGCATAAATAATAAAATTTCAGAACCTGGGCAACACACAAAGTGCTTCATGAGCCTCTGAATCTATTTTCTGCATCCTTATCTTCCCTCAGCTCCTCCCCACAACCCACCCACAATATTCTTTAAAAATACTGAATTATCTTAAATCCTGATCATGCCCTGTTATCTCACTTCTCTATCTAGAATGTCCTGCCCAGTCCTGCCTATCTCCCAGATCCTGATCTCTGGCAAACTACAGTTCACGCTTCTTAATCCAGCATCCAAAGTTTGTGGCCAAGGAATCTTTCCTGATCACCTTCCACTCATATGCTCCCTCTTAAGCACTTAAGCACTAGCTCTGCATTGTTTACTTACTCATACTGTGTTATAATTTCTTCTATATGCCTCTCTCTCCCACTAGTCCGAGGGTTCCTTGAGAGCTGGAGCTATTTCTTTCTTTCCTTTTTTTTTTTTATTTTGCTGTTTCATATTTGTATGCTTAGCATCTAGCACAGGGTTGAAAATGTATTAGACTAATAAATAGTTGTTGAGATAGTATAACTCTCCTGTATTACAAAAGGAAAAGCACCCTACATCCTCATAAAGAAAAAGCAAGTTTTTCAATTATAGTTCTGTAAATCAGTGGTTGCCCTAGGCATCCTGAATCAGTACATCTGAGGGGATATAAACAATCTGCATTTTAGCAAACATGCAGTGAGTCTCATATAGAAAACTAAGAAACGTTGAAATACATCTGTCTAAAATTTATAATGTCTAACCCAAAAATGAGAAAAAGCTGTTCTTTAAAATCTAGGAAAGCTCTGGTACAGTTGGCTATAATAAAATTTAAAACTTTTATGTACAACAAAAGACCGCTAATATACTCAAAGACAAGGAAAAAATATAACACGTGATAGTGACTAATTTATTTACTTAAAAAATTACAAATAATAGTAATTTAAAAAAACTAATAGAAATGTGCAAAGAATATGAAGAGAGAGCCCACAAATAAAAATATACAAGTGTTGGATATAGATTATAGGATAGATTAGATTGTAAGGAAACAATCACTTTCATCTATATTGGTGTGTGCCTGTGCTGTTAACCTCTTAGAAGATAATTTTATAATTATCAAAATGTTAAATGCGTGTATCCAACAGGTACGTGATTCTAGGAATTTACTCTGAATATACTCACAAAAGCATATATGTAATAGTACCATTGTAGCATTATTTGCAAGGGCCACAAAAGAAAAACAATCTAGAAGTGGAATATTGTGCATACTATAGTACTATGCTATAAGATTTCATACATTGTATACATACAATGGAATTATAACCACTAAAAAAAAAAATATATATGTGTGACTACATCGCCCAGATACATCAGGAAAAAATCAATAGGCACAGCAGTGTATACAGAATGTTAGTATTTGTTTAAATTTTACAGGTATATGCATAAAATTATTCTGGAAGGATACAATAAATTCTCACTTTTGAGAGGAAGGTTTGTTTGTCAGGAGTGTGGGAAAACTTTTATTTTTCATTTTATCACATTCTGCACTTTTAATTTTTACTAAATATAAATTGCTTTTAATTTAAAATGTTTCAATGACATCTTATTTGAATAGCTCTTTCTTAGGTTAAAAATAGTTATCTTATCCTATACAGATGTTAGAGTTTGGTATCATTCTTGTATGTGTGTGTCAATGTTTTTTCTTTCCTGTGACTCTTAATGATGAGCTATTCATTTTATTAGGTGATTGCCCATTGATTGTTCAGTTTGCTGCTAATGATGCAAGACTTTTATCTGATGCTGCTCGCATAGTCTGTCCTTATGTGAATGGAATAGACATTAACTGTGGTTGCCCTCAGAGGTAAAGCTCAAAGAAGTTGGAAGAATTTTCAGAAAGATTAGAAAAAATCTGTGTGAACATGGTAAACTATCTTTCTAGTTTTCCACAACTTAAAAAGTAAGAGAAAGAGGATGAAAGCCCCGGGGCACCAAGTGCTTCTCTGCAAGGAAAAATCACTTAGGAACATACTGCAGAGGTCTTTTCTGATGGCCAGGCCAGCGCATAGACCTCTGAAGTGTTTTATCTCACCTCATCACTACAGTGTTTATGTGTGGGTCTGCCTTGAACCTCATCCATAAGTAGTTTATGTGAGAATCTAATGTTTATAGCAATCCCTAAAATGTATTTTTTAGTTCCATTTCAGACAGTTCTGCTCTTAAAAACTAAGATTCTTTAATCTGGGAGATCACCACATGTTTTCTCCTAATTAATTTTCCTAATAAAAATACTTTTTTATGATAACCTTTTCTTTCTATACCACAGTAAGTTGGTAAAAATATCTGGATATTGACAGAATGTACTCTGTTTGACAATAATGCCCCTTCCTTACTGGCACTGTACTAGGCTATCTGTCAATAATTTTAATTGTTTCCAAAGAAAGAAATCAAGATTTCAAGTACAACATAATCCAAATAAGATTAAACATATTTGTATACTCAGTAGGAGCATTAAAATAAGCTGTGAGCTAAAAATGTCTCTCTAGAGACTAATGAGACTTCTTGTTAGGTGTAATCAACATCAAATTTGGAATTAAGAAAATCTGAAGTCATTGCAATTAATTACAAATACTTAAATCTGTTTTGGTTGAATGAATTTTAATTTTCTGATTTGCCAATGAAAACCACTTCCCCCAAGTACTTTTTGATCTGGGAACATATTTTCCTCAGCTCCTATTGATCCATTTCAAAATGTTAGATTTATCAATTTTAAAAGTATGCTTCCATTTTAGATTGCTACATAGAAAAATAGATAGATGCAATTATAGTTCAATGCTTACATTTAGATTTTTATGTTTTCTTCCAGCTATTTACAAGTCATGTTTCCTATTCTTGTCTTTTTGCTTCATAAAGGTGGGCAATGGCAGAAGGTTATGGGGCTTGCTTAATAAATAAACCAGAGCTTATTCGAGATATGGTGAAACAAGTAAGAAACCAAGTGGAAAACCCCAGATTTTCAGTATCTATTAAAATAAGGTAAAGACAATATTTTAGTCTATTGGCATGATTGTCCATTACAGACAGTCCCTAGAGTATGAATGAGATCTGTTCCTAAGTGTGTCCTTAAATCTAATTTATAGGTAAGTTGGAACAGGTACATATGGTTCTTATTTAACCTTACTTTAAAATTCAAGAAAAGGATCCAAGCCATTCCAATAATTTAAAAGCTGCACGTACAGCAAGTGAAAGTGATTGTGATAAAGAATTTGGTGCCAGTAGAGGTTGGTTCCATCATTTCAAAGTGAGGGCAAATTTACATAACATTAAAGGGCAAGTATGGGTTGTCCCTAAGTCATAACTCAGAGGAAGATTCATAACCCCAAGGACTTCCCTTACTTAAGAAATAAGAACATACTCCTTTGTCCAGGTAGTAGGAACTAAATAAATTGGTAACTGTTGTTATTGTTACGTGCCATCGAGTCGGACCCAACTCATAGTGACCCCTCCTTGGGTTTCCGAGGCAGTATCACTATGGAAGTAGATTGCCCAACCTTCCAAGTTGTGGCTGGTGGGTTTGAACCACCAGCCTTCTAGTTAACAGTCAAATGCCTTAGGCACTAAAATTCATAACTAGTATATGGAAATACTGAAACAAGGCATTTAGTAAATAAAAATATAACCAAAATTTGTATTTATAATCCAAAACAACTTCCTCTTCTTCATATTTTTTAACAAATAAAAAAATACCCCTTTATGACTAAAAACTTTTCCTAAAAGAAACCCTCAGTTTTTCCATATACTATTTAATTAAGACTAAGAAACATTCCTGGTACCAAGAGTAGTATATAGTACTGATAAATGCACTCAGATTTCTCAATGAAAATAAAATATGCCAGAAATCTGTTTTTTGGTGACAGCTAAACATTTGAAGATAAAGTATTCTGTACTCCCACTTGAATTGGGATATGCGTAGTAAATTTAAGGATAAAAAACACCAAATCCATTGACGTTGCATCAATTATGACTCTGACTCATAGTGACCCTATAGGACAGAGTAGGACTGTCCCATAGGATGTCCAAGGCTGTAAACCTTTTGCATGTAAAGTGGCTGGACTGTTCAAATCACCAGTGTTTCAGTTACCAACCAAGTACTTTACTTCTGAGCCACCAGACATCCTTAAATACTAGGATCCCACTACCACGGATTCAATTCCTACTCACAGTGACCTATAGGACACCATAGAGCTGCCCCATAGGGTTTCAAAAGCTGCAATTTTTTTCTTCTTTATGGCTGAATAATGTTCTAGTGTATATACATACACATTTTGTTTATCCGTTGATCTGTTGATAGACACTCAGGTATCAAAGGCTACAAATCTTTACAGATGCAGACTGCCACATTTATTCTCACAGAGTGGCTAGTGGGTTTGAACCACCAACATTTTAGTTAGCAGCCAAGTGCTTTAACCACTGTGCCACCAAGGCTCCTTAAATATTAGGATTGTTGCTGCTGCTCAGGTTGTTAATTCACTCCTGACTTATAGCAACCCTGTGTACAGTAGAACAAAACACAACCCAATCCTGTGCTATCCTCACAGTTGTTGCTGTTGCAGCCTCTTGTAGCAGCCACTGTGTCAGTCCATCTCATTGAGGGTCTTCCTCTTTTCCCCTGACCCTCTGCATTACCAACCATGATGTCCTTTTCCAGGGACTAGTCCCTCCTGATAATGTCTCCAAAGTATGAGTCAGAGTCTCGCCACCTTTGCTTCTAAGGAGCATTCTGCTTGTACGTCTTTCAAGACAAATGTGTTGGTTCTTCTGGCTGTCCATGGTATATTCAGTATTCTCCAACACCATGATTCAGATGGATCACTTCTGCTTTGTCGTCTTACTCATTGTCCAGCTGTCACACGCATGTGAGTTGATTAAGAATAGATGCCTTGGGTCAGGCACACTTTAGACCTCAAGGTGACATCTTTGCTTTTCAACACTTTCAAGAGCCCTTATGTAGCAGATTTGTCCAATGCAATACGTTGTTTGAATTCCTGACTACTTTTCCCATGGGCATTGATTGTAGATTCAAATAAAATTAAATCCTTGGCAATTTCAGTATTTTCTCCATTTATCAAGATGTCGTTTATTGTTCCATTTGTGAGGATTTTGTTTTCTTTATGTTGAGGTGTAATCCATACTGAGATTATTACTTGCTTGCTATGTGCCGTCAACTCGGCCCCAACTCATAGCGACCCCTCCTTGGGTTTCCGAGGCAGTGTTACTACAAAAGTAGGATTGCTCAACCTTCCTTCCGTGGAGTGGCTGGTGGGTTTGAACTGCCAGCCTTCTGGTTAGCAGTCAAATGCCTTAGGCACTATGCTACCAGAGCTCCCACTGAGACTACAGTATTTGATTTTCATCTTAAGTGCTTCGAGTCATCTTCTTTTTCAGCAAGCAAGGTTGTGTTATGTGCCTATCACAGTTGGTTAATGAGTTTTTCTCCAGTCCTTATGTTGCATTCTTCATACAGTCCAGCTTCTCAGATTATTTACTCAGCATACAGATTAAATAAGAATGGTAAAAGATACAACCCTGATGCAACCTTTCCTGATTCTTAAACCATACATTATCCCCTTTTTCTGTTAAAATGACTGCCTCTTGAGTATATACAGGTTCCACATAAACACAATTAAGTTCTAGAATTTCCATTCTTCACAATGTTATCCATAATCTGTTACAATCCACACAATTGAATGCCTTTCCATAGTCAATAAAACACAGTAAATATTTTTCTGGTATTTTTCTTTTCAGCCAAGATCTATTTGATGTCAGCAATGATATCCCTCATTCAATGTCTTTTTCTGAATCTGGCTTGAATTTCTGGCAGTTCCCTATGAATGCAATGCTGCAATCATTTTTTAATTATCTTCAAAATTTTACTTGCATATAAATAATATTATTCGATTATTTCTGCATTCAGTTAGATCACCTTTCTTTGGAATAGACATGCATATGGATCTCTTCTAGTCTGTTGGCCAGGGAGCTGTCTTCCAAATTTCTTGGCATAGGTGAGGGAGCACTTCTAGTGTTACATCCATTTGTTGAAACATCTCAACTAGTATCCCATCAATTCCTGGAGCCTTGTTTTTTGTCACTGCCTTCAGTGCAGCTTGGACTTCTTCCTTCCATACCATCAATTCTTGATGATACCTCCTAAAATGGTTGAAATTCTTTTTGGTACAGTGACTCTGTGTATTCCGTCCATTGTCTTTTGATGTTAACTGTGTCGTTCAGTATTTTGCCCAAGGAATCCTTCAATACTGCAACTCAAGGCTTAAATTTTTTCTCCAGTTCTTTCAGCTTGAGAAATGCCGAGCGTGTTCTTCCTTTTTGATTTTCCAACTTCATGTTATTACACATTTCATTATAATACTTTGTCTTCTCGAGCTACCCTTCAAAAAATTCTATTCAGCTCCTTTGCATCATCATTTCTTCCATTTGCTTTAGCTACTCTATATTCAAGAGCAACTTTCAGAGTGTTTTCTAACATCTATTTTGGTCTTTTCTTTCTTCTTTGTTTTTTAACTACCTTTTGCTTTCTTCATCTATGATGTTCTGATGTCATCCCAGAACTAGTCTGGTCTTTCGTTACTAGTGTCCAGTGTGTCATATCTCTTCTTGAGATGCTCTCTAAATTCAGATGGGATATACTAAAGGTCTTATTTTCACTCTCATAGACTTGTTTTAATTTTCTTCAGCTTCAACTTGAACTTGCATATGAGTGATGGTGTGTTCCCGTCAGTCTCTCACCTTGTTCTGACTGATGATACTGAGCTTCTCCATCATCTCTTTCACAATTGTAGTTGATTCGATTCATGTGTATTCCATCCAGTGAGGTCCACAGGTATAGCCATCATTTATGTTGTTGAAAAAAGGTATTTGCAATGAGTATGTCATTGGTCTTGAAAAATTCTGTCATGTGATTTCAGCAATTGCCTCTGTCACCAAGAACATATTTTCCAGCTACTGATTGTAAAAATGGCATAGCAGAGACATCTATCCTCTAACTTCATAGGGGGGAAGGAGGATCAAGAACAACCCAAGGCTGATTCCTATGAGGCAAAAGTCAGACATGCCTCCACCTTCCAACCTTTTTACTAATTCTGGCATGAACTTTCTCTCCCATGGCATTTTCTGCTTCTCTCTGCATGCAATAATCTGTGCAGTTGACAGAGAACTCACAGATGGTATATTTAATGGTGTTTATTAAGGAAGTAAAAGGTTACAATCCAGGATCAAAAACAAGTCAGGATGTAGCTCTTTCATCAGGGCAGCCTCTTGTCAACAGTGCCCACAGGCACACCTCTCTCAGGCTCTCCGCCCTCCCCCCACACTCCCCCCATAGCCCACTGGCCTCTACCTTTCCTCCTGTAAGTGTTTCAAAGCTCTTTTAGTTCTGCCATAAGTGTCCAGTGGTACCCCACTCCAATAAGCCTCCTGCCCAAACATGCTTAGCTTTCTCCCTGGCCCAGGAAGTCTGCTGCACCTTCTTCTCCAGTTTTCTGCCAGCCTCTGCTCATTTCCTGTTGGTCTCTTGGTTCTGCTCCTGATGTTTTCTCTGACATTGCTCCTCACCATCTCCAGTATTACAACTCTCTGTTTCTCTATTCCCTGGATCTGGGAGGTTCTCAGCACAGAGATTCTGGGTTCAAAGGCTGTGCCTCTCCCAGCTCTTTTTTTTTTTTATTAATAGTGAGATTTTCCCTCTCCCACTTCTAGGATGGCTCATTTTAAGCTTACAGGATGGCAAAACTAAACAATCCCCTCATTTGGGTTCCATATACCTTATTTGCAGGGTCTCACTCCTACAAGGGTACCATACACCTTACATACAATATTAGCAAGCAATCCACTCCCAATGATGGGCCACAAGCACCAGTTTGCATAGTCCCACCCAGTCTTTTGGTGAAAGTGATACAAAACTGTCACTAGAAGAGCCATATTAAGTAATTCACCTCACCATACCAATCTTTTTTTTCTAACTTTTCCATTCTGGGATCTCTGGTAGCATAGTACCTAAGGCATTTGACTGCTAACCAGAGGCTGGTGGTTCAAACCCACCAGCCACTCTTTGGAAGGAAGACTGAGTAATCTACTTCCATAGAGATACTGCTGCAGAAACCCAAGGAGAGGTCACTATGAGTCGGAGTCTAATCACCAATAATTATCAGTGCATCTTGATTGCATGTTTTATCAATTTCAAACTGGAGAATTTAGTAAAAATCTTCAATTTCTTCATCTTTGACATCAATTGTTGGTACGTAAATTTGAATAATAACCAGTGTTCCTTGTATTCTCTCACTGCCGTCAAGTTGGATCTGACTTACAGCAACCCCTCACATCAGCACATCAGCAAATGAGAGCTGTACTCCATCCGTATCATTAAGGTCCACTCTACTTTGAGGAGGTGCCTTTTCCCTAGTTATATTTTGAGTGCTTTCTGACCTGAGGGGCTCATCTTCTGGCACTATATCAGTGTTCCACTGCTATTCATAAGGTTTTCACTGGGCAGTGTTTTCAGAAGTACATCACCAGGTCCTCGCTCCTAGTCTAAGTCTGGAAGCTCCACTGAAACCTGACCGTGGATGACTCTGCTGGTATTTGAAATTACAGTGGCATAGCTTCCAGCGTCACAGCAAAACACCTGCCACCACACTACTACAAACTGATAGAGAATGGTGGAAAATATTAGGATAGCATCTTTTAATTCATCTGTGACAATACTTTGGTATACACAAAAGGGTAGAGCACCAAGTACAATGAAACTTATTTGTCATCCTATTGTCAGTAGTGAAATACCTAACTTTGAGGTCTTAACTGGGAACTGACATGTGACCAAAACCTGATAATGGCATGAATTTATATGTGTGTGTGTGTGTGTGTATATATATATATAAAATATATAGCAAATTAATACATATATGTATATATATAGCAAAGCTAGCTAAATAGTATATGAATGCATTTTATTTATTTTATTAATTGTAGTCTTAATATTTGTATGCTGTGAACATATAGGTATAATTTTGTAATTACAGGATTCATGATGACCTTACAAGAACTGTAGATCTCTGTCGAAAGGCTGAAGCAACAGGAGTGTCTTGGATTACAGTCCATGGAAGAACTGTTGAAGAAAGACATCAGCCAGTCCACTATGATGCCATTAAAATAATTAAAGAAAATATGTCTGTACCTATAATTGCTAATGGAGACATCAGAACCTTAAAAGAAGCAGAAAATGTGTGGCAAATTACCAGGACAAATGGTAACAAATATGTACTTAGGTTTTAAATAAAGTTGAGGGGAGGGTAATGTTAATATGATTTTCATTATTTTTCTTTAACATTGAGTCTTATTTTCCCATTGTACTGATTACGATAAGCAACTTACTAAATGACATTAATGATTTCTACTTGGGAACAATAAGAACAACAACAACAGCAGTTGACCTTGAGTGAATTCCACCTCCCAGTGACCCCGTGTGTCAGAGTAGAACTGTTCCCCAGAGGGTTTTCCGTAGTTGATTTTTGGAAATAGAGCTCTAGGCTTTTCTTCTGAGGTGCCACTGGGTGGACTCATTTGCCAGCCTGTTGGTTATTAGCCAATCAAGGTAACCATTTGCACCATCAAGAGACTTCTTAGGAACAAAAAAGTTTTTTTAACGGGGTAAATTAATTCAGTTGCTTTGCCACCACCATCATATCTAGTGACTGATTTTGAATCTTCCAGATAGCCTATTAGCAAAATAGAGCACCTAGAATAGAAATGAGAGTTAATGAACTCAAAAAGTGATCATAGGAGCCAAAGGAACCCGAGAACTACTATGCAGTTTCATTCTCTCATTTAATTATTAGTATGTAATAATTATCACAAGCCCTGTCATAGCTATTAATAGATGGGAGAACACAGATAAAATTAACTGTAAGCAAACTCAGTTTACCCTAAAGAAAAACTAAAGACTAATTGTTTAATATAAAAATCTTGAAAAAAGAATTTCTATAAGTACATTTAAACTTTCTTAGTTTACAAAAAGTATGAAAATTGTTTTGTATTTGAAAATCCTATGAAGCAATTCTGTTCTGCACACGTGAGGTTGCCATGAATCAAAATCGACTGAAGGCTACTAACGACATAATTGGGTTACAGGCTAATGTAATAAGAGTATTGTGAAATCTTATAATAATATCATATTTTTTAAATATATTCTGTTTCATAAGAATTTGACCTAATAAGCAGAGGTTGTTAAAGTGTGGACAAACATAGTATGCTTTACTTTGTAGGTGTGATGGTTGCAAGAGGACTCTTGGCAAACCCGGCCATGTTTGCTGGATATGAGGAAACTCCACTGAAATGCATCTGGGACTGGGTTGACATTGCTCTTGAACTCGGAACTCCTTATATGTGTTTCCATCAGCATTTAATGTACATGATGGAAAAGATAACTTCAAGGCAGGAAAAAAGAGTGTTTAATGCTTTGTCAAGCACATCAGCAGTATTAGATTACCTTACAGACCATTATGGCATTTGACCAGACTTTCTAAATTTTAACAGATACTTCATTTTATACTTAAAATGAAACCACCTTCTTGGTTTTTACTTTAAAACAGTGGCTGTCAAACTTCAGTATAAAAACAGCCCCCTGGGGAACAATTTTTAAAACTCAGTCCTAGACCTCCACTCTCAGGTAGATCTGGAGGTGACCCAGAAATTTACAGGTTGAAAGGAGATCCCCACTCATTAAGACATTAACAGACACTGCTCTGGATCCTTTTATGATTGAAAAGAAAATGGGAAATTTTTCATAAAGAAATCATTGTTTTTAACCTTTAAATAAAACTTTGTAAGTTTGAGAAAATATGACTCATCTAGTATCTATAAATTAGTAAGAAGTACGTTTTTAATGAAAATAAGTGCAGAGACATGGAGAGTAAATGCCAACATCCCTGTAAAATGAAAAGTAACAAGTTCTGTATAGAATTGTAATCACAGTTTAGATTAAAAATTCAAATGGGAAAGTCAACTTAATACTTGCTAATTGAATTGCGAACCTCAAGATGTTTGCTTCAAATTATACATAATACCATTTAATAAGACATGATGCTTTTTATCGTTTAAAACTAAGATTCCATGAAACTCTTAATATTACGTTAACTTGTTTTATATTTCAGGCTTTCCAGATCCTTAGAAAAGATCTTGATAAATATAGCCATATCTGAAATGCTAAAATTAATTGCACTGCCCACACTTTAAGAAAGTTTGGTAGCTAATCGTGAGATGATTATGTACTTGAAATACTACTTCTGGAGAATAGTAACCATTTTTATTTTTAATTTAAAAACTTAGTTTTAATAATCTGTTTCTAAGTGATGTTATTTCTGTGCCTTCTAGCAAAAAAAGTACATGTAATACATACAAATTACATTATTGTTATGTGCTGTCACGTTGCCTCCAACTCATAGCGACCTTACGTACAACAGAATCAAACACTGCCCAGTCCTATGCCAGCCTCATGATCCATACTATACCTGAGTCTATAACTGCAGCCATGTGGCAATCCATTTTCTTGAGGGCCTTGCCCTCTTTCATTGACCCTCCACTTACCATGCATGACATCCTTCTTCAGAGAATGGTCCCTCTGACAACATGACCAAAGTAGGTAAGACGAAGCCTGGCCATTTTCACTTCCAAGGATCATTCCAGCTGCATTTCTTCCAGGACAGATTTGTTAGTTCTTTTGGCAGTCCACAGTTACTTTAAGCATTCTTAGCCAACACCACAACTCAAAAGCATCTATTCTTCTTCGGTCTTCCTTACTCATTGCCCAGCTCTCACATGCATATAAGGTGATTGAAAATACCATGGTTTGGTTCAGGCGCATCTTAAGTCTTCAAGGAGATACCACTGTTCTTCAGTGCTTCAAAGAGGTTTTTTGCAACAGATTTGACCAATGCAATACATCTTTTGATGTCTTGACTGCTGCTTCCATTGACATTGACTGTAGAACCAAGTAATAGGAAGTCTTTGACAACTTCAATCTTTTCTCCATCTAGGATGATCCTGCTTATTGATGTAGTTGTGAGGATTTTTGTTTTATTTATACTGAGGTGTAATCCATACTGCAGACTGTAGTCTTCAGTCTTCATCAGTAAATGCTCCAAGTCATCCTCACTTTCAGCAAGCGTCTGCGTATCGCAGGTTGTTAATGAGCCTTCCTCCCATCCTGACTCCACGCTCTTCTTCATATAGTCCAGCTTCTCAGATTATTTGTTCAGCATACAGATTGAATAAGTATGGTGAAAGGATTTAACCCTGATGCACTTTCTTCTTGATTTTAAACCATGCAGTATCATTTGTTCTGTTTGAACAACAGCTTCCTGGTCTATGTACGGGTTCCTCATGAGTACAATTAAGTGTTCTGGAATTCCCAATCTTAATGTTATCCACAGTTTGTTATGATCCACACAATCAAATGTCTTTGACAGTCAATAAAACACAAGTAAACATCTTTCTGGTATTCTTTGCTTTCAGCCAAGATCTGGCTGACATCACTTATTATCTCTTGCTCCACATCCCCTTCTGAAACCAGCCTGCATTTCTGGAAGTTCTCAGTCAGTGTACTGCTGCAACCGTTTCTTAATTACCTTCAGTAAGATTGTACTTGTGTGTGATATCAATGATATTGTTCAATATTTTCCACATTCTCTGGGATCACCTTTCTTTGGATTGGGTACAAATATGATCTCTTCGAGTCAGTTGGCCAGATAACTGTCTTCCAAATCTCTGGGCATAGCCGAATGAGTATCTCCAGTGCAGCATCTATTTGTTGAAGCATCTTGATGGGTATTCCATCAATTCCCAGTGCCTTGTTTTTCGCCAATTTCTTCAGTGCAGGTTTCAACTTCTTCCTTCATACCATTGGTTCTTGACCAAATGCCACCTCCTGAAATGGATGATCATGTACAAATTCTTTTTGGTATAGTGACTCTGTGTATTCCATCCATCTTCTGATGTTTCTTACATCATTCAACATACTGCCCATGGAATCTTTCAATATTGTAATTCAAGGCTTAAATTTTTTCCTCAGTTCTTTCAGCTTGAGAAATGGCAAGCATGTTATTCCCTTTTGGTTTTCTAACTCCAGATCTTTACACATTTCACTATAATACCTGACTTTGTCTTCTCGAGTGCTTTTTGAAATCATCTGTTCAGCTCTTTTATCCTGTTGATTCTTCCGTTTGCTTTAGCACTCTCTGTTCAAGGGTGAGTTTTAGAGTCTCTTCTGACATCCATTTTGGTCTTTTCTTCCATTCTTTTCTTTTTAATGACCTTTTGCTTTCTTCATGGATTCTTAATGTCATCCCCCAATTCCTCTGGTTTTTGGTCACTGGTGTTCAATGCATATCAATTTCTTTAGATGGTCTCTAAATTCAGGAAGGATACAATCAAGGTCATATTGTGGCTCTCATGGACTTGTTTTAATTGTCTTCAGCTTCAACTTGAACTTGCATATGAACAGCTGGTGGTCTGTTCCACAGTCAGCTTCTGGCCTTATTTTGGCTGAAGATATTGAGCTTTTCCAGTGCTTCTTGCCACAGATGTAGTCAGTCTGATTCCTTGTGCTCCGTCTGGTGAAGTCCATGTATATAGCTGCTGTTTGTATTGTTGAAAAAAAGGTATTTGCAAAGAATAAGTCATTGGTCTTGCAAGATTCTTATCATGCGATCTCAAGCATCATTTCTATCACCAAGGCCATATTTTCCAACTACCAGTGATTTTTGTTTCCAACTTTTACATTCCAATCACCAGTGATCAACACATCTTGATTGCATGTTCAGTTTCCTCATCTGGCTTTGGTGGTTGGTGTATAAATTTGAATAATAGTAGTATTAACTGGCCTTCCTCATAGACGTATGGATATTATCCTATCACTGAAAGTATTGTACTTCAGAACAGATTTTGATAATATTCTTTGTGATGATGAATGCCATGCTATTCTTCGATTTGTCATTCCTGGCATAGTAGATCATATGATCATCTGATCAAAAGTGGCCAAAACCAGTCTATTGCACCTCACTAATGCCTAGGATGGGAGCTCTGGTAGCATAGTGGCTAAGACACTTGCCTGCTAACCAGACGGCTGGCAGTTCAAACCCACCAGCCACTCCTCGGAAGGAAGGTTGGGCAATCCTACTTCCGTAGTGATACTGCCTCGGAAACCCAAGGAGGGGTCGCTATGAGTCGGGTTTGACTCGATGGCACATAACAACAACAACAATGCCTAGGATATAGATCTTTATGCATTACATTTTATTTTTGACAACTTCCAATTTTCCTAGATTCATACTTCGTACATTCCATGTTCTAATTATTAATGGATGTTTCCAGCTGTTTCTTCTCATCTTGAGACGTGCCACGTCACCAAATGGGGTCCTAAAAGCTTTATTCTATCCACATCATTAAAGTCAGCTCTACTCTGAGGAGGCAGCTCTTCTCCAGTTGTATTTTGAGTCCCTTCTAACCTGAGGGGCTCATCTTCTGTCACTATATCACACAATGTTTCACGACTATTCATAAAGTTTTCCATAATATATCAGACAGTATTGCACTGCTATTCATAAGGTTTTCACTAGCCAATTCTTTAAGAAGTGCACGGTCTCTTCCTTCTTCCAAGTTTATCTTAGACTGGAAGCTCTGCTGAAACCTGTCTACCATGGATATCCCTGCTGGCATTTACAACAGTGGCATAGCCTCCAGCCTCACAGCAACATTCAAGCCACCATAGTATGACAAAGTGACAGACAAGTTTGTCTCCCTCAGCTGTTCCAAACTGCTCTGCTCATTTCCTGGTCTCCCCTGCCCTGCTCACTTACCTGGCCTGCCCCCAGGGCACAAACACTCACCTTTCACTGGCTCACTGCATGCGGTCTGCCCCTGGGGCGGCTCCATGTGCACAAATGCCCGCCTTCTGCTGGTCCCAGGGCTGGCTTACTGCACAAATAGTATAATACATACAAATAATTTTAACTTTAAAATTTCATGATTTGTAAATGTTACTAATAAAATTTTGTTACTGGTATATTTGCCACTGTAAGAATTAAGTATCCCCAGTTGAAATAAAACAATTCAATAATTAATGTAAACCAAAAAAAAAAAAACCACAAACTCACTGCCATCGAGTTGATTCAACTTACAGTGACCCCCTCCGTGTGTTTCTGAGGCAGTATCTCTATGGAAGTAGATTACCCAACCTTTCTTCCAAGGAGTGACTGGTAGGTTTGAACTGTCAGCCTTCTGGTTAGCAGTCACATGCCTTATGCACTACACCACTAGAGCTCCTATAATTAATATATTGTTCTATATTACCAGTATGCAAATGGTTATGAGACAGTTACTAAAACTGCTTAATTCAAGATTTTGAGAGATTAAATGAATCAATCAACATAAGCATAGTGTGGCCATCTTTCTTCTTAGGCACATTCACAGGCCTTTCAGTTGATACATTTTTTTTAAATAAACTGGATTTTTCGTGTAATATGAATACCATGTAAATAAATAAGCTATTATCATTAGTCATTTTTATGTTTGTAAATTAACTCAAGTCAATTATACTAAAGTTGTGAAGAACGTGCACAGCGTTTTGAAGGAACCAGTGTGGGAGTGCAACAAGTTCTAACATTTGATTTTTTAAGAAATTCTGTATGGTTACTTTATGTTCATCTTGGTCCTTTTTTTTCCCTCATATATGTGATCAAATATATTTGTGAAAAAAAAATCAGTTTATATGTTTTTATATTCTATAATTATTTTTATTTCAACATAACAATGTTTCTAAAATTGTCTCCAAGGGATTAGTACTTTGATTTGCATTCCTGATATGTTGTCAATATTGGGAGAGAAAAAGAATCTTTAATAATTTGTGTATTCACTCAATTTGAAGACCTGGAAGGTATTAACTCAAAGAATATGCCATACACCCCACGTTGTCTTCCTTTCTTACTGATCCCCAAAATATCACTCCAAAGTTCATTGGCCTGTTTCCAGCCCATGGACAAGAACAAAAACTTAAAGACTTGTGACACTCCTGATTTCCCCACATTCTAAGAACAAAATGTTGCACAGCCATCCAAACCCGACCCTTTTCATATATAACATCCTTCCAGATAGTTCCTACATTAAAGAGCGACAAAAAATGACATACGTAATAGAAAAGGAATGGATTTGCACCATAGTGGCTGAGACACTTGCCTGCTAACCAGACGGCTGGCGGTTCAAACCC
>NW_006921594.1:12207793-12217732 GCF_000298275.1 Orycteropus afer afer | reverse complement strand
CCTCGGAAGGAAGGTTGGGCAATCCTACTTCCGTAGTGATACTGCCTCGGAAACCCAAGGTGGGGTCGCTAGGAGTCGGGGCCGACTCCACGGCACACAACAACAACAACAACAACAGCTAGCTATATGAAGGCTGGCAGTTCAAACCCACCAGCCACTCCTAGGAAGATTGGACAATCTACTTCCCTAGAGATCTAGGGATACCGACTCGGAAACCCAAGGAGGGGTCACTATGAGTCGAATCAACTCGATGGTAATGAGTTTGGGTTTTTTTGGCTTAGCTAACTACCCGACCACCGCGCCATTCCTCCCGCCTAGACCTCACGAAGCTCATTCGAAAAACGTTGGTTAACCCCAAATCGCACTTTACTAGAAATTTAACGCCTACTCTCCTAAATAAGTTGCATCAGAAGGCATCAAGGATCGGGTAGAAAGGTCTGAGTCATCCTCCAACTCCACAGCCACTTAGAAAACAATTATCGCCAATAAAAGGGGTCGCGCCGCCTGCGCCCACACTCGGGACTGCGCCGAGTTCAGGAAGGGGAGCCCGCGGGGTGGAGCGGGCCTGCCCCTCCCCCACCCTGCGCCGCGGCGTCTGACGTCGGCCGCGGAGAAGCAGCGCGGGCAGCCAGCGGGCTGCGGACCGGGTAAGACAGGGCGAGACCCCCAGACTGCGGTCCCTGGAGGCGGCGCAGAGCCCGCCTAGTTTTCCCTCAGCTGGCGAGGTCTCGTCCCTCTCTTCCGCTAGGAAACCACCGAGAGCTGGCCCTGCCCCCGACGCTTCGGTCGAGGGCCAACCGCGCGGAGTGGGGCGGGAAAGGGCCCTGAGGCGCCGGGCGTTACGGAAGGGGGGCGTTACGGAAGGGAGACGTTAGGCTGCGGCCCTGCCAAGCTGGTGGACCCGGAAGTCCTAACTAAGTGCCCTGAGCCTTCTCGCTAGTTCTGCACTGCTAACCGGATAGGGACTCCTGGCCCACCGTTAACCCTTCCCTTCCCGCCCAGCCTTAATGCCAGGTACCACCAGCTAGGAGAAGGAGGGGCGTGGTAAACCCAGGACAGAAACTTGGAGCCCGGGGACTTTTACCCAATTTTCTTTGAAAGGCAACAAAGTAAAAGAACTTTCTTTATTTAGGTGTGAAGACAAAAAAAAAAAAAAATGACGCTGCAGTGGGTGGCAGTTGCAACTTTTCTTTACGCTGAAATAGGACTCATTTTAATCTTCTGTCTCCCCTTTATTCCTCCTCAGAGGTAGGAAACCGGCAACTCATTACAATAATATTTAATTAGGTCATTTAGGCTGCTTAGTGTGATACAGAAAAAGTTTTGATTTAGAAAGTTTTGACATATGATTATATGAAAGGAGCTCTTTAAAATTGCTGATTAGCAAACAAATTAGGTAACTATTAAAATATCACTTTAGATTAAATTTTTTATTATATATGCAAATGATTAACTTTTTTTCTTCTTTCTTTTGGTTCTGTTGATTATAGATATAACAAAGCAATGATTATACTTTTAACACTTCTCTGGTCACCCATGTTTTATTGCCCTAAATTGGACCAGTGAAAACTAAGTATTCTGTTCATAGTACAACGAGATTGTAAAAAATATTTCATTGAGGATAGGGTGAAGTGACAGTTTAGTAACTTAAGCTAATGAATGATGCTTAGTTTGAGCTTCATGTAACCAAGAAATATTTTCCTTAGTGTTTAATGGTAGTTTTACTACTTGTTATCCCACACAGAATTAATGAATGTATATGAAAAGTGCTGAATATGAAAAATAGCAGAACCATGAATTAATGTTAGTACCTGGGTAAGGGATCTTCTGAGAACTAAATATTCTGTCCAAGCATTGACTGCCTTTCCCCTTATATTTATCAGCAGTTCAGTTCTAGATCCAGAAACTTGGTAGGATGAATGGTGGAGTACCCATGTAATAAAAATGTTGCAAGATATTTCTGCATCCTCATACCATGAAGGAAAATCTTTCACGAATGAGATCATTGACATACCCGCTAAAGCATAGTAAATTCATTGAAGAGTTTTACCTCAGCTCAAGGTCTTCACAACTCTTTACTGTACTTGCTCCTTAAGCTACCTGGAGTCCTACTCATTTCTGTCCTTATGTATCAACTATATCAAGACTTTTTCTTCCTTATGAAAGAAAGAAATTGAATCATACTGCAAAAAGGATCCTTAAGATTACTTTATACAGTTTTATAGATCATATTACTGAGACTCAAAGAAAGGAGGTGTCCTAAATAAGGTTACCCATATGGTCAGTGGCAGATTCAAGACAAAAATCTTGGACCTCTCTTGGTGATTTTATTTTGAACCAGAAACATTCAGATTTGCTTTTTGTTAATAGTTAACAACAGTGAAATTCTACATTCAAGGGAAAGAAAGCTGTAATTTATGAACATCTGATTTTTAAATAAAGCTTAAGGGTTTATGAGTGCTCTGGTGGCATAGTACGTAAGGCATCTATCTGACTGCTAACCAGAAGGCTGGCGGTTCAAACCCACTCAGTCACTCCTTGGAAGGAAGACTGGCAATCCGTCTCCATAGAGATACCACCTTGGAAAACCAAGGAGGGGTCACTATGAGGTGGAAAATGACTCAACAGCAGTGAGTAAAGGTTGATAAAAAGTATCTTTGGTTGGTTAGTCTTTCTTTTATCAAAGGAATCCAAGAATTATGGACCAGACTTTTTCTTCCTGTGAAATATATTTTATCTATCCTAGTCAAGTAATTAGGAGCTCTGTGGCATAGTGCCTAAGGCATTTGACTGCTAACCAGAAGGCTGATGGTTCAAACCCACCAGCCACTCCTCGGAAGGAAGGTTGGGCAATCTACTTCCATAGTGGTACTGCCTTGGAAACCCAAGGAGGGGTCGCTATGAGTCGGGGCCAACTCAGTGGCAGTGAGTTTGGTCAAGTAACTATTTGATGGATGTATGTGCATATATGTACACACCATGTATAAATATACCCTTGTGTGCAAAATAAGAATTTGTATGTGCACACATTCATATTTAGAGTAAGTCTTTGTGTGGCCACTTCTTTTTATTTTTTACATGTGTATCACCGTTATTTGTAAAGCCTTCATTTGACTTGTCTCCATCCTTTCCTCACGTGACCCAGTGGTTAAAGTCACGTGCTCTGGAATCACTCTGCCTGCAGTTCTATCCCAGCTCTGGAGGCTATTAACTGTGTGACTTGGGGAAAGTTACTTCCTTTTCTTTATCACTTCCTGTATCTGTAAAATAGAGATGGTAGTATCTATGTCCTGTGGTAGTTGTGAGAATTAAATGAGCTAAATAAAACAAAGCTTAGAACAATGAGAGTAAGAACTCAACATTTGCTGTTATTACTCTTCACTGAATTGTCTTATTATAAACTGTTAGTTATTCTCTCTAGGGGGCCTCTTTTGTGTTCCCTTTTATATTGGGTCCTTGAAAAAAATAAGTGGATTTATACCTAGAGCAAGGCATTACACTTAGTTTTCTTTTTAAATATGAAACTTTTGTAATGTAGAAGGTAGTAGCTTCCTGTATAAAATACTCAGCCTTGAAAGCCTAGAGAGGAAAGGAAGTGCTCCATCTGTATCAGTCTGCCTCTCCCGACCAGCTTCAATGATCACTTAGACTGGAATTCAAAACATTGTAATCACTTGTCATAATTTTTAGGTTAAACTTTTAAATAATTTTTCAAGTTTGTAAGTGTATGTAAGTGCTCATTACCTTTATATGTCTTCTTTGGACCACGTAATATGTTAACTCATTTAAAATGCCCTTGTACTTTCTCCAGTTGGGTGATGCCTTCCTTCGACATTTATAATTCCATAACTCATGCTTTCTCACCTCTTTGTGTTTATATTGTTCTATCCATCTAGACTATTTCCTTATCTCATTTCCTCTCTGTTCAAACCCTGATCTTAGTGATAATTATATGGTGTAAGCATTTGTAAAAATTTATCAAACTACATATTTAACATTTTTGCACTTTACTGAATATTTATAATACTTCAATGATTTTAATTCCCTGATGGTGAAAGTATAGAAACTGTTCTATTTGCAGTAGATACTAAAAGTGTACCATATGAAAATACATAGAGCACAAAACTGGGCTTCCCGCTCCTGAAATGTTACTAGTTGTTAGACCAATACATCTGTTATTTCATAGCTGTTATTAGCCTGACTAGGTAAGAGATGTAAAGTGATGATTTCTATCAACCACACAGTATTTTAATAAAAAATTTCTCTGTAAGGTTTTGATCATGCATATTTCCTTTAAATATTATTTTTACCTTTTTACCTTAAAATATTTAAGCCACTGGATAAAAGATAATCAAATGTCAGTTACTAAATTTGAAAGACTTGTTCTCTATTTCATGAGACATTCTTAAGTGGAAATTTAAAAATTCAATTTTTGTAATTCTTTTCACTCACTCCACAAGGGCCAAAATGTTTAATTCAGTATTTAGAAAATAATACAAAACTTCATTTAGTGTTTTACAACTGTTGTAATTATATTGCTTTACAGATGGCAGAAGATTTTTTCATTTCATGTCTGGGGTAAAATTGCCACTTTTTGGAACAAGGCTTTCCTTACCATTATAGTCCTACTGATTGTTCTGTTTCTGGGTAAGTACTGGGTTGCTCCTTTGAGTAAACATAACTCTAGGTTTTCTTCATGAATTCATTGTTTATTGACTAATTAAGTTGATGGTTGCTATTGATGTACAGTTGACTTTACATGTATTGATAGTGTATAGAGGAGATACTAATTTATTGATCCACAAGTGATAAATATTACTGTTCTCCATGGACAAGTACAGATTTCATCAGAGTACAGTGGTTTCTAACTTGTTTGACACATACAGATGCTTTTTAAGTATCTTTTGAAAGCTGTAGAAACTCTCTCCTTAGTAGAAGATAACGTGTATCTATGGAGGCACAACATAATTAGGGTAGTCACAAGATTTTGAAGCCTACCCACAGAAAGTAGGTTGAAGAATTCTGGATTCATAGTTAAATGCAGGAGCTTTAGAGGCAGGCAGATATACACCTTACCCACTTAGTCACAATTTTTCCATTTCAGGATAGGGTAATGACACCAAATTCACTGAATTGTTTTAAGGTTTAAATGCAGTAACCTTCTATCCTCAGTTTCCAAAAACAAGGTCATTGTGCAAAACTTGATGTTTTATGAAAATAGAGGATGCCTATATCATTACATAACTGCCAAATTACATCATTACTAAAGTACCAAACCACTGACAGTCGTGGCCCAGCCAAATGACATGTAACTTTAACCATCACAGCCAGCTTTACTCTCACCTCACACCTAGGCATTCGTTACTACCAGACATACATCATTAATGCTCAAAAAGTCAGATAGTGGATGTTTTACAATTGCCGTAAATGTGAAATATAAATGATAATGAGATAGTGGGCAAGTAAGGAGAGAGTGTAATATATTAAAACTCACAGCCAAGTTCTCGCAGTTACCACATCTAAAGTTAAGGATCACCATATTTTTTCAAAGTAGCTGAATTCAGAGCAATTAAATGACTAAGATCAGCCCACTACTTTTTTGTATTTCTGTTTATAATATACATTCCAGAGTGTTTTCCCTCAGAAATCCCTTACAGTAGTTGCATTGTGGCTTAAATAGAACCAGCTATTATAGGAACCAACTCAGGACCCTAACCACCTGAGACCAGGACGCTACTTTGGGGAAAAATGTGTTCTGTGTTCCAAACCACTAACCTCTGAAATGGAACCATCTTTGTAAAACTGGGAACATCTTCTGTGAGAGGGTGTGAGTATCATGAAAGATAGGAAAGTAATTGTATTTTGATATGTTCAGATGTTTGTGCCTCCTTCCAAAATGCCAATGATGTTTTTATCATAGTACATTATTGCTAATTTTATAGATTGAATCTCGAGCCATGTAAGAAATCACAATAAAAGAATAAAGAACAGTTAGGAAAACAAGTCCCAACTCTGCCACCAGCTAGCTAAATGACCTTTTGGAATGATGTGTCATTTTTCTAAGTTTGGCTTATTCATTTGTAAAATAAATAGAGAGAAAGAAATAATCTCTGCAGATTCTATTAGCCCTAGAATAGTATTGTGATCTTCAAATTCTAAAATTACTAGAATTTCTACCGAAAGCTGTCATTTATTTAAAGGAAGGAAGCTATGCTGAAGGTTCTTTTTGTTACAAATATCAGAAACCAGCTTGAACCAAGGAAAGAAAGGAAGCCAAATTCCAGGGAGGGACTAGACTAGAGATTGAACTGTTCTTTTTTTGTTTGTTTCTACATTTCTCTTTGTGTCTACTTGACTCTTCTTTCTTTCCGTGGGCTCTGATCCTCTCTCCCAACCAGCTGCCAGGTGTGATAGTTCCAGTCATTCACACAGACCAAATAACCGTTTCTAGGCCCAATTCCAGCTAACATTTGTAAAGTATATGACAGCAATAGCACAAAGGATGGGGAGTAAATGGAATTATTCTATTCAAAGTTCTTCTATTTTATGTTAAATGATACAATAGAAGTAGACTGTGATCAATCAAAAATACATATTATAATCAATAGAGCAACCACTGAAAACATTAATTACAAATAGGTAGCTCTAAGAACACCATAAAAAAACCCAAATTCATTGCCATCAAGTCGATTCTGACTCATAGCAACCCCCAATGGGTTTCCAAGGCTATAAATCTTCATGGAGGCAGACTGCTTCATCTTTCTTCCACAGAGCAGCTAGTGGGTTCAAACCACTGACATTTTGGTTAACAGCTAATTGCCTTAACCACTACACCATCCGAGCTCCTAAGAACACTATGACTTTAGACAGAACCAGACTCACTGCCACTGAGTCAGATATGACTCATAGTGACCCCTCCTTGGGTTCCCAAGGCATTATCTCTACGGAAGTAGATTACCCAGTCTTGCTTCTGAGGAGTGGCTGGTGGATTTGAACCACCAGCCTTCTGGTTAGCAGTCAAATACCTTAGGCACTATGCTACCAGAGCTCCCAAGAACACCATAAAGGATTAAAAAGCAATACTAAACATTGTTGGATTAACCCACAAGGTGGCAGAAAAGTAGGAACAGGAACAAACAACTTAGGACAAAGAGTAAAATGTTAGACCTAAGCTCTATCATAGCAATAGTTGTTTAAATATATAGTTATATTATATTTAAATTGGACTAAACACTCCATTTAGGAGCTCTGGTGCATAGTGCCTAAGGCATTTGACTGCTAACCAGAAGGCTGGTGGTTCAAACCCACCAGCCACTCCTCAGAAGGAAGGTTGTGCAATCTACTTCCATAGTGATACTGCCTTGGAAACCCAAACCCAAGGAGGGGTTGCTATGAGTCGGGTCCGACTCAACGGCACATAACAACAACAAGCACTCCATTTAAAAGATCGAGTTTATAGACTGGATAAAAAAGCAAAACCCAACTATATGCTAAATACAAGAGGTGTACTTTAACGATAAAGATGCAAAGAGGGTGAAATAAGATATGAAAAAAGTAACAAGCAGTAGTAAGCATAAGAAAGCCAGTGTGGCTTATAGTAATATCATACAGAGTAGACTGTAAGAAAAGGAGTATAAACAGTACTAAACAGAGTTATAATAAAACAGTTCATCAGGAAGACAATCCTAATTTATAGGCACCTAAAAACATATATACTTCAAAATATATTAAGCAAAAACATTTTTTAAAAAAAGGAGAAATATATAGCTGCACAGTCATGATTGGAGATTTTAACACCTGTCTCTCAGCAACTGATGGAACAACTAGACAGAAAATAAAAAAGCATACAGACATTTTTAGAAAACTTACTCAATAGCCATTGAATACATGTACACTATATTCTGTTCATCAAGTTTATACTATATTCTGGGCCATAAAGGAGCTCTGGTGATGTAGTGCCTAAGGCATTTAACTGCTAACCGGAAAGCTGGCAGTTCAAACCCACCAGCCACTCCTTGGAAGGAAGACTGGGTGATCTACTTCCATAGAGATACCACCTCAGAAACCCAAGGAGGGATCGTTATGAGTCAGGACCAACTCAACAGCAGTGGGTTTGGTGGTGGTGGTTTTTTTTTTTTTTTTTTTTTTGGTGGTTCCGAGCAGTAAAAACAAGTCTCAGTAAATTACAGAGGATTGAAAACATATAGACTAGGTAAAATAGAAGTTAATAACAGTACTTGGAAAACTTGCACATATTTGAAATTGGACAACCTGTTTGTCGTGACCTATGGGTCAAAAAAGATATCACAAGGGAAATATTTTTTAAAAAATCATTTTGAATGCGTAGATGAAGTTTTATTTAATACTCTTTGCCAATACTATAATTCAAAGGCATCAATCTTATTTGCTTTTCCTTATTCAGCTTTCACATGTATATAACACAATTGAAAATACCAGGGCTTGGATCAGACACACCTTAGTTAGTCCTTATGCTAGCAGCAAACAATTGGAAAATGACAATTATTTTTAGTTCCTTCTATAACAACATCAGGAAGCTTAAAAACCTTAGAAATAAACTTAATAAAATGTATTTAAGATTTCTACACTGAAAACTACAAAAAAAATTGGTGGAAATTTAAGAAAACTTAAGAGATATTTTCATTATTTGGAAGACTATCATCACACTGTCTATTCCTTGAAACGGATTTATAGGTTGAAGGTAGTCCCAGTCAAAATCCTTACAGGCAATTTCAATGGAAATTGGTGAATTCCTTCTAAAATTTTACAGTGGAGAATGCTGGTGGTCGCCATCTTAATTAAGTAACCAAATTTAGCAACACCCAGTAAGGAAGATTGGGCAATCTACTTCCATTGTGATACCGCCTCAGAAACCCAAGGAGGGGTCGCTATGAGTCGAGGCCAACTCGACGGCACATAACAAGTATGAGACAAGCAGACGTTATACAGAATTACCTGTGAAGGATTTTTGCCAAAGTATATAATCTGATCCAATTAAGTCTTTATACATAACCTCTAGTTTTCTAGAAATACAGAAATTAGAGGAATATATTAAACTATGACACAATCAGACAAATCTTGAACATAACTCTATAAAACAATAAGTATTGGTAGTGCAATGGTAAAGGCACTGGGTTGCTAACCAGTAGGTCAGCGTTTGAACCCCACATCTGCTTCATAGAAGAAAAAACCTGGCAGTTTGCTCCAATAAAGATTATAGCCTAGGAAACCCTCTAGGGCAGTTCTCTCCAATAGGATTGCTGTGAGTCAGAAACGGCTCAGTGGTATCCAAAAACAGCGATAACAATAAAACAGTTGGCCTGGACACATTAGTCAGTGTCTTCTACTAAGGCATTTGTTCTTGTTTGTGTATTCATTTGGGGAGACTCCGTAGGCTCCAGAGTCAGGTTGGCTGAAATCTTCACAGAAGTCGCTTACCAGGCCTGACTCTTCCATGGTGCTGCTGGGTGGGTTCAAACAGGCAACCTTTGGGTTACTAGCTGAGTGTAGACCATCTATGCAACAGGGACTTTTAGTCAATGTCTTATTTTGATTTTTTAAAAGAGTTCTGTGTTAAAAGAGACTAAAAAAATAAACAACGATTATTAATCATATGTAATTAGTGGTCATTAATTAGATTACAGGTTTTTAAAAAAGTCTATAAAAACCCTTTATGGATGAATTTAAAAGAGCCCAAATAAAAAAATGGGCAAAGAATCTAAGCAGACATTTCTCCAAAGTATATATAGAGATGTCCACTAATCATATGAAAAGATGCTCAACATCATTAGCCTTCAGGGAAATGCAAATCAAAACCACAATGAGATACTACTTCACACCCACTAGGATAGTTGTGGGAGCTCTGGTAGCATAGTGCCTAAGGCACTTGACTGCTAACCAGAAGGCTGGTGGTTCAAACCC
>NW_006921594.1:12203881-12207495 GCF_000298275.1 Orycteropus afer afer | reverse complement strand
GGGTTTGAACCGCCAGCCGTCTGGTTAGCAGGCAAGTGTCTTAGCCACTATGCTACCAGAGCTCCCCATATACTACTTAGAGGAATATAAAATAGTACAGCTCCTTTGGAAAACAGTTTGGCAGTTCCTCAAAAAGTTACCATAACCAATAAAAACCAAACCACTGCATTGAAGTCAATTCTGACTCATGGTGACACTATGAACAAAACAGCCTTACCCCATGAGGTTTCCAGGGCTGTAAATTTGTACAGAAACAGATTACCTCATCTTTCTCTTGCAGAGCAGCTGACAGGTTCAAACCACTGAACTTTTGGTTAGCAGCCAAATGCTTTAATCACTGCACCACCACATGACCCAGCAATTGCACTCCTAGGTATATACACAAGAGCTCTGGTGGCATAGTGCCTAAGGCATATGACTGCTAACCAGGAGACTGGAGGTTCAAACTCACCAGCCACTCCTCGGAAGGAAGATTGGGCAGTCTATTTCTGTAGAGATGCCTCAGAAACCCAAGGAGGGGTTGCTATGAGTCGAATCAACTCCATGGCAGTAAGTTTGTTTTTTATATTTTTAGGTATATACAGAGGGAAATAAAAATATATATGCATGCAAAAACTTGTACACAAATGTTCATAGCGGTCATAATACCCAAAAAGTGGAAACAATTCAATTTTATATTCAGTGATAAATGTGTAAATATAATGGATTATATCTGTAAAATTGATTGTTATTCAATTGTAAAAAAGAGAGACTAATACACACAATAGCATGGGTAAGCCTTAGAAACATTATGCTCGGCCTAGGCAGTCCAGTGCAGGGATCCTACGTCTAAGACCATGCTCCACTCCACCTCTATCTCTCCTCTCTTGATGGCAGTGAGATCCCCTCTCTCTGCTTCTAGGAGGCCTCATTTTAAGCCTAGCAGAATGACAAAACTAACCAATTTCCACATTAGAGCTCCCTTCTCCTTATTTGCATGGTCCCACCCAGTAATCTCTGGTGGGAATCACAAAGGCTGGCTAGAAGAGCCATACCAAGTAACTCACTGCATCACAACATACAAGAACCCAATGTGGTACAGTGGATTGCTTAATATGACTCTTCTAGACATGGTCTTTGTAACTTCCACCAGATGACGGGATGGAACTAAGTAAATATAAGGTGTTTTTTGGCCCACCAAGGGCATTAGATAGCTTGTTAGTAATGTAAATAAGGCACATGGTACCCTTATGGGGGTGGGACCATGCAAATAATGTGTATGGAACCTTAATATGGGGATTGGTCAGTTTTGCCATTCTGCTAGGCTTAAAATGAGCCATGCTGGAGGGGGAAAGGGAGTAATCTCACTACCATCAAGATAGAGGAAACAGCCAGGAATGTAGTGTGTCCTTGGGCCTGAGATCCTTGTGCTGAGACAGCTGCGAGATATAGCAGAGAGAGACAAGACACAAAGACAGAGGCAGCAAAACCAACAGAATGAAGAGACTGGGATGAGACATAGCAGCAGGCTTGCCAGCCTACAGAGCAGGAAAGCTGAGTGCCTTTAGTCAGGAGCCTTGCTAGTGGGGTCGGGTACACTTGGCAGAGCTAAAAGAGCTTTATAATAATTGCCCAAGTAAGGCAAAGTCCAGACCAAGAGGCCGAAGGCAAAGGAGAGGCATGCCTATGGGCAAGGCCAAAGGGACCCTGTCTTGATCAAAGAGCTATATCCTGAGAATTGCTGCACCTGACTTGTACCCAGGTACTTCCCTAATGAACTCTGCAATTATGAGTATTGTCTATGAGTTCTGTGTGGCCATTACAGCAAAGGAAAGTAGAGAGTGCTTTGAGAGACCCAGTTAGTATCAAAATTGGTAGAAAGGTTGGAGGGTGGTGGTAGGTCTAATTTCCACCTCATAGAAATCAGCCTTGGACTGTTGATATTTTTCTCAATGCTCCTTCCCCCCTGTGAAGTTAGAGGAATTCAGAAGATGCCAGCCCCACGCCCTTTTGGTACCCAGTAACTAAAAGTACACTAACCGTAGATGATGCTAATGAACTGAAATCAAGTTTCAACATGAGCTCCTGTATTGGAGAATTAAACCAGAACTGAAAACATTAAAAAGAGCAGCTGTCTGAACATTTCTAGTAGAAGATGCCTTCCATGTGCCAGTGGGGTAGTGTATGCCACCACAAGTCAAATCTCTTCTTAACAACCCTGTGCTAATGAAAACCTCAGTGTAGCCATGTAAGTCTAAAATTTTACCAGTGACCCAATAATTTAAAGTAATATAATAACCACCACTCATTTGTCAGTTTGTTGTACTGTGGTGGCTTGCATGTTGCTGTAAGGCTGGAAACCATGCCATCAGTATTTCCAATACCATCAGGGTCACCTATGATGGACAGGTTTCAGTGGAGCTTCCAGACTGAGGTATAGTGGGAAGACGGACAGAGCCATCTACTTCTGAAAAAAACTGGCCAGTGAAGACCTTATGAATAGCAGTGAAACACTGTATATTACTGAAAAACTTTTATGTGTAGCAGTGAATCATTGTCTGATATAGAGCCAGAAAATGAGCCCCTCAGGTTGGAAAACACTCAAAATAGGACTGGGGAAGAGCTACCTCCTCAAAGTATAGTAGACCTTAATTATATGGATGGAGTAAAACTTTGAGATGTTCATTTGCAGATGAGGAATAACTGACAATGCGATGAAACAGCTGCAAGTATATTCATTAATCATTGAAACATGGATTGTACAAAGTATGAATCTAGGAAAATTGGAAGTACTCAGAATGGAATGGAATACATAAAGATTGATACCCTTGGCTTTATTAAGCTGACATGTACTGGTATTAGCCATTTCAAATCATATAATCATATGATCTACTATGCTGGCGGAGCTCTGGTAGCATAGTGGCTAAGACACTTGCCTGCTAACCAGACGGCTGGCAGTTCAAACCCACCAATTCTCAGAAGGAAAGTTGGGCAATCTACTTCCGTAGTGATACTGCCTCGGAAACCCAAGGAGGGGTCACTATGAGTCGGGTTTGACTCGACGGCGCACAACAACAATGCTGGCAATGGCCTTGAAGAGGAATGGCATTGCAGTCATTGTTTAAAAAAAAAAAACAAAAAACTTTTCAGGGTCTGTGCTGAATTACAGTGCTGTCAGTGATAGGATAAAATCCATATCCCTCCAAGGAAGACAAATTAATACTCCTATTACTTAGATTTATACACCAACCACTAAAAGCAAAGATGATGAAATTGAAGATTTTTACCAACTTCTGCAGTCTGAAGTTGACCAAACATGCAGTTAAGATGTATTGATAATTACTGGTGATTGGAATGCAAAAGTTGGGAATGAAGAAGAAACATCTGTAGTTGGAAAATATGGCCTTGCTGATAGAAATGATGCCGGAGAGTGCACGATAGAGTTTTGCAAGACCAACACCTTATTCATTGAAAATACCTTTTTTTCAAAAACGTAAATGGTGGTTGCTTGAACAGTTTCTCTTAGGAAGATCAGCACAAGGCCGGTCCCCATGAGGTGGAGGTCAGAGATGTCCCAAATGTCCAAACTACCATGCCACTCCATCATTTCAGACGTTAACTCCTCCTCCTCCTCC
>NW_006921594.1:12196436-12203431 GCF_000298275.1 Orycteropus afer afer | reverse complement strand
GCCAAGTTGATACCTGACCTTAACTACCACACCACCCCAAATAGGCATGGATAATGAGATTTACAAAATATCACAGAATGGAGGACAATAGCTAGAAAGGCCACATCAAGCAATTGCAGTGGTTATGCACATTAACCTCACCAGATGGAATACACAGGAATCAGATTGACTACATCTGTGGAAAGAGGCCATGGAGAAGCTTAGTATGTTCAGTCGAAACAAGGCCAAGAGTTGACTTTGGAACAGACCATCAGTTGCTCATAAGCAAGTTCAAGTTCAAATCCACAAGAGTCAAAATAACCTTGGTTATATCCCACCTGAATTTAGAAACCATCTGAAGAATAGATTTGACATGTTGAACACCAGTGACTGAAAACCACACAAATTGTGGGATGACATAAAAAATGAAGAAAGCAAATGGTCATTAAAAAGATGAAGAAAAGACCAAAATGGAGATGACGGAACAAGCAGACAACCTGCACAGATCCTCTTCAGCAAAGAAAAACCAATTGACATAGAAGATAATCCTCAAGTCCTGAGCTTAGAAAGGAAGGATACAGAAGTGAATTAAACACCAAGTAGTAGAAGAACCTGAATGACAGCAGTGAATAAGGAGAAAAACAGCTGCAGCTATCCTGATGGCACAGACAATCTGAGTATATCCAAGTGATGTTAAAAAAAAAAAAACAAAAAACTCACTTCCATCGTGTCGGAGCCAACTCATAGTGACCCCTACTTGGGTTTCTGAGGCAGTATCACTATGGAAGTAGATTGCCCAGTCTTCCTTCCGTAGAGTGGCTAGTGGGTTTGAACCACCAACCTTCTGGTTATCAGTCACATGCCTTAGGCACTGTGCCACCAGAGCTTTTTCTAAATGGTGTTAAACCAAAAAGAAAAAATAAACCCACTGCTGTCAAGTCAATTCTGACTCATAGCAACCTCCATTGGGTTTCTGGGGCAGTAAGTCTTTATGAAAGTAGATTGCCCAGTCTTGCTTTTGCAGAGTGGCTGGTGTGTTTGAACCACCAACCTTCTGCTTAGAAGTCAGATACCTTAGGCACTGTGCTACCAGAGCTCCTTAGAGCTGAGGATTAACCTAAAAATTGACCCTGCTTGCCAAGAGCTGCATGGAGGACTGCACTGGTGGCTGGTGACTAAAAAGGGAAACAGCAAAAAAGGAGACAAACTGAGCTGTGGACTTTCAGCTATCCAAGGGAGCAGCCAATTTGAATGTTTATAAGTGGTGGCCATTTTGGATATTTAAAGCAACAGCATTCTCGTTCAGATTCCAGGGACCTAAGAATAGGCTCTGCTTGCAAAGAACAGCATGGACATATGGGAGGACAAATGGAAAGGAGACAGGTGATAAGTCCATAAGTGCTGCCAGCTAGCAAATAGAGAGGAGCACAGTACCCTGCTTACTCAGATACATCCAAACAAAACAAAGAAAAAATCTTGGGTGAATCATTCCAACACACAATCACCAAATAAATATAAACACAAATATGTTACAAGGTCTCAGAGACAACAGACCATCACAGTCCATGCAAAGAAGCAAGATAAAGCAGTACAAACAAGGGACCAGGATACAGACCCACGACATATCACTGAGGAATAAGCAGCATTGGAACTCCCTGATAAGGAATTCAAAAGAATTATGTTTAGGTACCTTCAACTGATTGAGAGACAGAGCAAGGAAAATACAAAATTGAGGAAAACAGAGCAAAACCATAGAAGAATTTTAGAAGATAATACAAGAACAAAATGACAAAATAAATGTAAAATTAGAAATGATACCGAATCTACAGATAGAAACCCAGAAGGTTAATACTGAATTTTCACAAATAGATAACACATTGAAAGGGCAAAGGAGTAAAATTGAATCAATGGAAGACAGAATTGGTGAGATTGAAGACAAATACCTCAATATTTTTTTGAAAAAGGATCAATCAGAAAAAAAGATCAAAACAAAATGAAGAAAGCCTGAGGTTCATGTGGGATACCATCAAGAGGAATAACCTACATGGAATTGGAATTCCAGAATAGGAAGAGACAATAAAACCACAAAGAAGATTGTCAAAGATTTGTTGGAAGAGAATTTCCCTCATATGGTGAAAGATGAGACTATATCCATTCAGGAAGTCCAACAAACCCCAGACAGGATAGACCCCAGAAGGAAATCACCAAGACATATCATTATCAAACTCACCCAAACCAAAGACAAAGAATCCTGAGAGCACCATGGGAAAAATAAAAAGTTACCTGCAAAGGGCAACCAATAAAACTAAGCTCAGATTTCTTGGCAGAAACCATGCAGGCAAGAAGATAGTGGCATTGTGTGTATAAAACCCTGAAAGAAAAGAAATATCCAACCAAGAATTATATACCCAGCAAAATTGTCCCTCAAATACGATGGTGAAATTAGGACATTTCAAGTTAAGCAGAAATTAAGGGAATTTATTAAAACCTGACCAACCTTACAGCCTGGAAGGTGATGAGCCGGGCACAGGGGTGTTTGGAAGCAACCTTTAAGAGCAGCCCAGAAGCTGGTGAGCTGGGCACGGGGATGTTTGGAAACATCATTTAAGGGGTGTCCAGAAGGTGGTGAGCTGGACACGGGAGTGTTTGGAAGCAGTCTTTAAGGGAGGCCCAGAAGGCAGTCAACCAGTTGCAGGGGTTTTTGGAAGCAGCCTTTAAGGGAGGCCTGGAAGGTGATGAGCTGGATGTGGGGGTGTTTGGAAGCAGCCTTTAAGGGAGGCCTGGAAGGTGGTGAGCCAGACATGGGGGTGTTTGGAAGCAGCCTTTAAGGGAGACGTGGAAGGTGGTAAGCCGGATGGGGGGTTGTTGGAAGCAGCCCTTAAGGGAGGCCTGGAAGTGAGCACAACCGTTTGGAACACCTAAGGGAAACAAACTTGTCTGTCAGTTTGTCATACTATGGTGGCTTGCACATTGCTTTGAGGCTGGAGGCTATGCCACAAGTGTTGCAAATGCCAGCAGGATTACCCCTGGTGGACAGGTTTCAGCGGAGCTTCCAAACTAAGACAGACTCGGAAGAAGAAAGAGGCCATCCGCTTCTCAAAAGAACTGGCCAAAGAAAACCTTATGAACAGCAGTGAAACACTTTTTGATATATTACTGGAAAACTTTATGAATAATCCTAAAACATTGTCCAATATAGTGACAGAAGATGAGCCCCTCAGCTTGGAAGGCCCTCAAAATATGACTGGAAAAGAGCTGCCTCCTCAGAGTAGAGCCAACCTTACTGATAGGGATGGAGTAAAGCTTTCAGGACCTCCAGTTGCTGATGTGGCAAGACTCAAAAAAAAAAAAAAAAAAAAAAAAAAAAAGCTGCAAACATCCATTAATAATTAGAACATGGAATGTAGGAAGTATGAATCTAGGAAAATTAGAAGTTGTCAAAAATGAAATGGAATGCATAAAGATCGATATCCTAAGCATTAGTGAGCTTAAATGGACTGGTTTGGGACATTATGAATCAGACAACCATATGATCTACTATGCCAGGAATGACAAATTGAAAAGGAGTGGCATGGCATTCATCATCACAAAGAATGTTTCAAAATTATCCTGAAGTACAATGCTGTCAGTGATAGGATAATATCCATACACCTACAAGGAAGACCAGTTAATACTACCATTGTTTAAATTTATGCAACAGCCCCCAAAGCCAAAGACGAGGAAATGGAAGATTTTTACCAAATTCTGCAGTCTGAAATTGAACAAGTGTGCAATCAAGATGTGTTGATTATCACTGGTGACTGGAATGCATACATTGGAAACAAAGAAGAATCACCAGTAGTTGGAAAATATGGCCTTGGTGATAGAAATAACACCAGAGAACATATGATAGAATTTTGCAAGACCGATGACTTACTCATTGCAAATACCTTTTTTCAACAACACAGATGGCAGCTATATATGTGGACTTTGCCAGGTGGAGTACACAGAAATCAGATTGACTACATCTGTGGCAAGACGCAATGGAGAAGCTCAAAATATTCAGCCAAAACAAGGCCACATGCTGATTGTGGAACAGACCATCAACTACTCATGCAACGTCAAGTTGAGGTTGAAGACAATTAAAAACAGTCCACACAACCAAAATATGACCTTGATAATATCCCCCCTAATTTAGAGACCATTTAAAGAATAGATTTGATGCATTCAACACCAATGACTGAAAAATCATAAAGATTGTGGGGATGACATCAAGAACATCATCCACGATGAAAACAAGAGGTCCTTAAAAAGACAGGAAAGGAAGAAAAGACCAAAATGGATGTCAGGAGAGACTTTGAAACATGCACTTGAGCAGAGAGTAGCTAAAGCCTATGGAAGAAATGACAAGATAATGAACAGAAGATTTCAAAGAGCACCTTGAGATGACAAAGCCAATTATTGTAATGAAATGCTCAAAGACCTAAGAGTTAGAAAACCAAAAGGGAAGAACACACTTGGCATTTCTCATGCTAGAAGGACTGAAGAAGAAACTTAAGCCTTGAGTTGCAAAGTTAAAAGATTTTATGGGCAAAATATTGAACAATGCAGAAAACATCAAAAGAAGCTGGAAGGAATACACAAAGTAACTGTACCAAAAAGAATTAGTCGATGTTCATCCATTAGGTATTTGTCAGAGCAGCACTCCACTTTCTTGATACCATATTCTGTTCTAGTTACCTAGTGCTGCTCTGACAAGAAATATACCACAAATGGGATGGCATTAACAAACAGGAGTTTATTCTCTTAGAGTTTGGAAGCTTTAAGTCTGACTTCAAAGTGCCAGGCTGTAGGGGCTGGGTGAAAGCCCCTCAACCTTGGGCTTCAGCTCTGCTCCTGCGCCCAGCCCACTGAAGCTAGAGGCATCTCTTCACTCAGGCAGCTACTGGCTGCTGAGGTTAACAAGCCCACGGTCAACAAATAAAATGGCATACTCCTGATGTCACCAAACCACATGGCAGGCCATTATTTCAAGTCCATTGAAAGTCCCAAGGTCAGCAGAGCATAGCAGGCTGCTGAACAATGATACAGCTACATGCAGGGTTCAAGCGTGCCATAAGGTAGAGACCATTCCCAAAGCTGTTTCTTATATATGGGAAGCAGACCACGTACCCAAAGCAGCTACTTAGCTGCTCTAATAGATTCCACCGTGGAGTTGATTATTAATCTCACCATGGGGAACAACTACATTCAGCTGCCCAGCCAGTCAGCCAGGCCCAGCCAAGTTGACACACAAATGTAACCACCACAACTTGGTTCTACAGTCAATACCAATGGAAGCATAGTCAGGACATCAGACAACATATTTCACTGGGCAAATCTGCTGCAAAAGACCTCTTTCAAGTGCTGAAAAGCAAAGATGTCTCATTGAAGACTAAGGTGGACGTAACCCAAGCCATGGTGTTTTTAGTCGCCTCATATGCATGTGCAAGCTGGATAGTGAATAAGGAAGACCAAAGAAGAGTAGATGCTTTTGAATTGTGGTGTTGATAAAGAATCCTGAAAGTTCCATGGACTGCTAAAATAACAGAGCTGTCCTGGAAGAGTGCAGCCAGAATGCTCCTTGGAAGTAAGAATGACCAAACTTTGACTCACCTATTTTGGTCATGTTGTCAGAAGGAACCATTCCCTGGAGAAGGATATCATGCTTGGTAAAGTGAAGGGTCAATGAGAGAGGGGAAGGCCCTCAACAAGATGGATTGACACAGGGGCTACAGTGATGGGCTCAGGTATAGCAGGGATCATGAGGCTGGCACAGGACCAGGCAGTGTTTTGTTGTGTCATACATAGGGTTGCTGTGAGTCAGAGATGACTCGATAGCATGTAACAACAACCTTACAAGAGATGCTAAAGGGAGTCCTCTGGACAGAGAACCAGCAATAGGTAACAACAACTGACCATTAACACTCATGATTACATAACCCAGAAACCAACCTATGAGTAAGCATCTCCAGAGCTGCATCCATTTTTTGAAATATCTCAGTGGGTATTGTTTCTTGCCAATGACTTCAGTGCAACTTGGACTTCTTCTTGCAATACCATTTGTTCTTGATCATATGCTATCTCCTGAAATGGCTGAATGTCAACCCTATGTACGACAGAACAAAACACTGCCTGGTCATGTGCCAGCCTCGCAATCCCTGCTATACTTGTTGAAGTATCCAAATTAAATAACCTTATAAGATTGTGAAAAAGGAACCAGAGACATCAATTGGCAAATGAGGACAACTACGAACCAAAAAGAGGGAAAAAACAGTACAGTCACAGAGCTTCTAAATGGTGAGAAAATCAAGACAATTGCAAGATAGAATGGATAGTTCTAAACTTGGGAAGAAAATTATAAATCACAGGGTAACCTCAAAGAAAAATGATAAACTGTCACTTCAAAATAAAAAAAGAGGACAAGGCAGATATTTAGCAAATACTATAACAGTAACAACGGAGGAAGTGATAACATGATTCATAAACAGTAAGCTCAGCATAGAAAATTATGTGGAACAAATAAATCAACACACACACAAAAAAAACACATAACCTAATGACAGCAACAAATTCATACTTGTCAATAAGAAAAGACCAAAGTGGGATTCAGGCTCTTCTTGGTGGTTTTTTATCATTGGCCTGTTGGTGGAGAAAGAGGTGCTGGCTTTTGCCCAGTAAGTGAAGTTTCAGGAGGTGTGGGTATACCTGTATCTTATGGGGACTTTTTCTGTCTCCCAGTCAGTTAGGCAAAAATTACAGTTGAATAACCATAGACAAAACTAAAGCACATGGACAAAAAATACACTCTGGGAGAGTTCCGGCAAGATGGCGGACTAGGCAGAAGGACTGCACAGACCCTCTTCAACAAAGAAAAGGGAAACCAATTAACACAGACATAGAAGATAATCTTGGACCCCTGAGCCTTGAAGGGAAGGATACAGAAGTGGACTAAACCCCAACTAGCAGAAGAATTTGCATGAAAATACCAAAAAAAG
>NW_006921594.1:12190778-12194291 GCF_000298275.1 Orycteropus afer afer | reverse complement strand
AAAAAAAAAAAGGTGGGGACCAGGTTTGCTGGTCCAATAGAGCCTGGTGGAACCACTGAGACTATGGCCCCGAGCTGCCCTTCAGGTCTGGAATTGATCCCACACCTGTGGTTTCCAGCCAAACAAAGTACAGGCGTGTGAGTTAAACATTTACCTCAAGTAGACAGACGCCCTGGAGAGAACAATCATGGGAGAAAGGGCTTCTTACGTACAGGGAGACAGCTCAGGGCGCAGGAGAGTATGGAGGGATGGTCACTGGGAAGAGGTAACTCTGGGGAGGAAGTGAGAGAGGAGCTGTTGCATTGTGGTAAACTGTTGTCAATGACATAAGACAAAGTATATGTGAACTGCTGTATGGAAAGTGAATTTGCTCTGTAAATCTTGACCCAAATCAAACTAAAATTAAAAAAAATAAATAAAAAAACAAAAGACGAAAATGGATGTCAGAGGAAACTGAAAGTTGCTCTTTAACACAGAGTAGCTAAAGCAAATGGAGAATGATGAAATAAAAGAGCTAAACAGAAGGTTTCAAGAAACAGCTCAAGGAGACAAAGTAAAGTATTATAATGAAAAGGGCAAAAGTCCTGGATTAGAAAACAATAAAAGAAGAACATAGCATTTTTCAAGCTGAAAGAACTGAAGAAAACATTCAAGCTTCAAAATTTCAGGGTTGAAGGATTCTAATGGCATAATATTGAATGATGCAGGAAGTAGCATCTAAAGAAAATGGAGGAATACACAGAGCCACTGTACCAAAAAGAATTGGTTCACATTCAGCCAATTCAAGAGATAGCATATGGTATTGAAGGAAGAAGTCCAAGTTGCATTGAACCCATTGGCAAGAAACAAGACTCCAGGAATTGACAATATCCATTGAGATATTTCAAAAAATTGATGCAGCTCTGGAGACACTTACTCATTTATGCCAGGAAATTTGGAAGCCAGCTACCTGGCCAGCTGACTGCAAGAGATTGATACTTGAGCCTATTCCAAAGAAAGATGATCCAAAAGAATTGGAAATGATCAAACAATATCATTAATATCACATACAGGTAAAATTTTGGTGAACATAATTCAAGAAAAGTTGACAGGGAACTGCCAGAAATTCAAGCTGAATTCAGAACAGGATGTGGAAAAAGAGATATCATTGCTGATGTCAGATGGATCTTGGCTGAAAGCAAAGAATACCAGAAAGATGTTTAACTGTGGATTCAAAATGGAGTCTCCTCAGTAATCACCACACTATTTCCCTCTAGCACCTTAGTGCTTGAAAAACTAGGTACAGCAGTTTGTATTAGGGATTGTGGTGCTCTGAATAGCTCACTGAATCAGAGTGCACCAAACACAGAAGAGCAGAATTAGAGAAAAGGCACAAGGAGATTATTTAAGAAAGATCTACCTGGTGGAGGACAGATGGGCAACTGAGAGAGGCCATTGGAAACTTCCCTGGGGCAGTCACTGACTGGTGGGCGAGGGTGGTCCCCTGAGATCTCTGTGAGCCAAGAAAGAAGACACCCTATATCAGCATACCAGCGACCACAACAACATCCTAGCAATCACCCCAAGGATCTACCTTTAGCACATGATTTTTTTTCGTAACTCAGGTCGGCTGGGTCCAAACGGGCACGTGCAGTACCACTGAAAACCCAAGCTCACTGGTGTTCCAGGAGGGTAAGCTCGCTCCCCCCCCCTCAGCGGGTCACTGAGGGGGCTTGGGACTCATTGAAAGGTCTGTGCTTGTCTTTTGTCACTGATATCAGGACCACAGATTACTAGCAGGCACTCTCCCAACTCCAGCACAACTGCAATCGCGCCCATCTTTGGTGCTGCAGGTGGGCGGCATCACAGACAAACTCCCGAGCCATTCGCAGTCTGGGTGGATTGCACCAGCACGGTGGGCAGACAGGGTGGAGACAGAGGAATCCACGGCTGAGTGCAGTCCTGGCAATTTGCCTTGGATTGGCTTTTTGGCGCCAAGGGGCCTCGGAGGTGGGGTCTTTGAGTGTACCTGAGCCTGGCAGAAAGTGGTGACTCCCTAACAACAAGAAAATTTCCTGAAATTGAGCCGCAGACTTGTAAATAACTATGTCATCAATAACAGCCCGCGTAAAGCTTTAGAAACCGACCCTAGCAACACAAGCTTTCCTTCTGCTCCCACCTTCTCTGCCAATAACTTCACTCATTCAATAGAAGAAACCATATTGAGCCAATTACCATAAAACCTCCTGCTTTGAACTCTAAACCCTCTTTACAACAGAAACACATATCTACATTCCACACAGTGATTCCAAAATCACAAAACAGCAGAGCGACCCAACATACCTGAATCAATAATAAAATAAAATACACCAGCTTCACCTTTTCAAAATATTAAACCATAAAACCAAGACAAAACAAATCAACACATAACCAGCAGCTAAAGACAACCTCAGAATATCTAGGAAACAACAGGCAACCCCAAATCAAACAAAAAAAACAGGACAAGGCATTAGAAGCAAAACCATAAACAAAGGTCTCATTATACATGGAGGAAAAGGAGGCAATAGAATTATCTGAGAAGGAATTTAGAAGATATGTTTATAGAGCTATACAAAAGCCTAAGGAAACCCCAAACAAAAACAGGGAGAACACAGACAGTTCCCTGGAGGAACTCAGGAAAATCATTGAAGAACAGAATATGAAGATTAATGCACAATCAGAACTCATACAAAAACAGCAGTTAGAAATGCAGAAAATGTCTGTTGAAATGCAAAGCATGAGCACCAAAATGACAGAACTACACAACACAGTAGAAGCTCAAAAGAGCAGATTAGAACTGGCTGAAGAACGCATATCCCAACTAGAAGGCAAATCCCTGGACACTAGCCTGTATGAAGAAAAAATCAGAACAAAGATTTAAGAGAAATGAAGAGAGCCTAAGAATTATATGTGATGACATGAGACAAAACAATATAAGACTCATTGGAATTCCAGAACAAGAAGAGGCTAAAAAGACCATTGAGAAAATTGTAGAAGACCTTCTAGCAGAAAACTTCCCCCATATCATGAAGGAAGAAAAGATATTTGTCCAAGAAGCTCATAGAACCCCACACAAGATAGACCCCAAAAGAAAGACACCAAGGCATACTATAATCAAACTTTCCAAAACCAAAGACAAAAAAAATTTTGAGAGTTGCCTGGGAAAAAAAGAAATATTACTTATAATAAACAGGCTGAGCTCCGATTACTCAGCAGAAACCATGCAGGCAAGAAGGCAATGGGATGGCATATATAAAACTCTGAAGGAAAAACACTTCCAACCAAGAATACTATATCCAGCCAAATTATCCATAAAATATGAGGGCGAAATCAAGGCATTCTCAGATAAACAGAAATTGAGAGACTTTGTGAAAATCAGACCAACCCTACAAGACGTGCTTAAGGAAGTCCTACCAATAGAGAACCCACAACAGAGATCAGCAAAACCAGGATATGTGACATCAACTCTAAAATCAAATCAGAAATAGATACTCA
>NW_006921594.1:12182510-12184038 GCF_000298275.1 Orycteropus afer afer | reverse complement strand
TGTGGCAAACGGTATGGCATTTCCTTAAAAAACTGAAAATAGAAGTACCATTTGACCCAGCAATTCCATTACTAGGAATATATCCTAAAGAGGTGACAGATAGCACACGAACAGACATATGTACACCTATGTTCATTGCAGCACAATTCACCATAACAAAGAGATTGAAACAACCTAAATGCCCATCAACAGATGAGTGGATAACCAAATTATGGTATATCCACACAATGGAATACTATGCCATGTTAAAGAACAATGAGGGAGATGCGAATCATCTCTCAAAGTAGATGAACTTGGAGGACATTATGCTAAGAGAAATAAGTCAGTTGCAGAAGGACAAGTATTGTATGAGCCCATTACTGTAAAAAGACAGAGAAGGGTTTGCTTGGGAAAGGGAACTCACCTAGTAGGTTACCAGGATGGGGAGGGAAAGGGAGGGATTAATTTAGGGCTAGTTGGGGCTTACATGCTGACATGGGTAGAAGGAGGCATATACGGGAAATATGACCACCATGATAACATTGGGAAATGAGAGGACACCGAACTGTGCTTATAAGAGTTAGATGACAGATGTTAAAACCAACCAATGCGTCTACAATACCACATTGCCATTAACACCAAACACTAGGCTATACAGATAAACACCTGAGATGATCAGACAGGAATCAGTGATTAGAGGTATACTTTAGACCAAGGATAGACTCAGCTGAGGCTAATCCTGTACAGACACCAGTGATACAAAATACCTGCAGTCCGTACAGAAACAATAGAAGACAGACAGAGTAATCCCTCACAGACATCCCAACACTATGGGAGAGAGATGCAACAGAGCTACTACCTCAAGACCATAGTACTGGGGTACACCAGACTCAATTTACACAACAAAATACATAAAAATGTCGCTCCACATCCTACATTGGTGAGTAGTGACTGGGGTCTTAAAAGCTTTCAAGCAGCCATCTAGGATTTAGCTAATGGTCTCCTAGCGTCGGAAGTGAAGAAGAACGAAAAAGAAAAAAGCATTTAGAAGCAATCAACTCTGGGACACGATGGCCCTCGAGACCACAAGAACTGGATGGTGCCTGGCTACCAATGCCAACCACTCAGGAAAGAATCAAATCTGGAGATCCTGGATAGAGTGGGAGGGAAAACTTGGAACAAAATCCAAAAACTCAATAATGACCAGAATTACTGGTCAGATGAAGTCTGGTGAGACTCCTGATACTATGGCCCTGAAATACATTCGGCGCCTGGAATAAAACACCCCCAGGGGCGGGCTCTCAGCCCAATGGTTAGCGAGATATACACGCAGACCACTCAACCCAGGATGCTGCACCCACACACTCAATGGTAATACATCCAAAGCAATAAACCATGGAACACCAAAGGACCAACATTCAAACTGAAGAAATGCAAGACAAACAGTAGTGCATAATTATGAGGGGCACAGGGGGAGTGTTGCAGGGTAGGGAGGGGAGGAGACTGGGTTAGGGTTGGACATGGCAAATGGGGAATGAAACTAAATGTA
>NW_006921594.1:12176032-12177555 GCF_000298275.1 Orycteropus afer afer | reverse complement strand
GCAAACATCCATTAATAATCAGAACATGGAATGTACAAAGTATGAATCTAGGAAAATTGGAAGTTTTCAAAAATGAAATGGAATGTATAAAGATTGATATCCTAGGCATTAGTGAGCTGAAGTAGACTGGTTTTGGCCATGTTGAATCAGACAATCATATAATCTACTATGCTGGGAATGATAGTGTGAAGAGGAATGTCATGGCATTCATCATCACAAAGGATATTTCGAGATCTGTCCTGAAGTACGATGCTTTCAGCAATAGGATAATACATCCATACGTCTACAAGAAAGACCAGTTAATACGACTATTATTCAAATTTATGCACCAACCACCAAAGCAAAAGATGAGGAAATTGAAGATTTTTATCAACTTCTGCAGTCTGAAATTGACCAAATATGCAATCAAGATGTGTTAATTGTCACTGGTGACTAGAATGCAAAAGTTGGAAACAGAGAAGAATCACCGGTAGTTGGAAAATTTGGCCTTGGTGACAGAAATAAGGCTGGAGTTTGCATGATAGAATTTTGCAAGACCAACAACTTATTCATTGCAGATACCTTTTTTCAGCAACACATGGCGGCTATACATGTGGACTTCACCAGATGGAATACCAAGGAATCAGACTGACTACATCTGTGGCAAGAAGCAGTGGAAAAGTTCGATATCTTCAGCCAAAACAAGGCCAGGAGCTGATTGTGGAACAGACCATCAACTGCTCATATGCAAGTTCAGCTTGAAGTTGAAGACAATTAAAATAAGTCCATGAGAGCCTAAATATGACCTTGAATATATCCCTCTGAATTCAGAGACCATCTGAAGAATAGATTTGACACACTGGACACCAGTGACCAAAAACAAGAATAATTATGGGATGACGTCAAAAACATCATACATGAAAAAAGCAAGATGTCATTAAAAAGACAAGAAAAAAAGAAAAGACTGAAATGGATAACTGAAGGTTGCCCTTGAGCAGAGATTAGCCAAAGCAAATGGAAGAAATAATGAGATAAAATAGCTGAACAGAAGATTGCAAAGAGGAGCTTGAGCAGACAAAGCCAATTACTATAATGAAATGTGCAAAGACTTGGAGTTAGAAAACCAAAAGGGAAGAACACGCTCGGCATTTCTCAAGCTGAAAAAACAGGAAAAAATTTAAGCCTTGAGGTGTAATATTGAAAGATTCTATGAGCAAAATATTGAATGATGCAGGAAGCATCAAATGAAGATTGAAGGAACACAGAGTCACTGTACCGAAAAGAACTGGTAGATCTTCATCCACTTCAGGAGGTGGCATATGATCAGGAACCAGTGTTATTGAAGGAAGAAGTTGAAGCTGCACTGAAGCAATTGCCAAAGAACAAGGCTCTGGGAATTGACAGAATACCCATTGAGATGTTTCAGCAAACAGATGCCCCACTAGAGGCACTTACTCAGTTATGCCAAGAGATTTGGAAGACAGCTACCTGGCCAACTGACTGGAAGAGATCCATATTTGTACCCATTCCAAAGAAAGGTGATC
>NW_006921594.1:12167160-12175932 GCF_000298275.1 Orycteropus afer afer | reverse complement strand
GTTTTATTGGTAGCGTAGTGCCGAAGGCACTTGACTGCTAACCAGAAGGCTGGCGGTTCAAACCCACCAGCCACTCCTCGGAAGGAAGGTTGGGCAACCTACTTCCGTAGTGATACTGCCTCAGAAACCTGAGGAGGGGTCGCAGTGGGTCAGGTCTGACTCAAGGGCACATAACAACAACAATTGACTGTGCAAAGGCATTCAACTGTGTGGATTATAACAGATTACGAATCTCATTGCAAAGAATGGTAATTCCGTAACAATTGTGCTTATGAGGAATCTGTAAATAGATGAAGAGGCTGTTGTTCAAATAGAACAAGGGGACACTGCGTAGTTTAAGATCAGGAAAAGTGTATGTTAAGGTTGTATCCTTTCACCGTACTTAGTCTGTATGCTGTGCAAATAAACTGAGAAGCTGGACTCTATGAAGGAGAATAGATCAGGATTGGAAGAAGACTCATTAACAACCTGCGATATGCAGGTGATAGAACCTTGCTTACTGAAAGTGATGGTGACATGAGCACTTAACTTTGAAGAAGTTCAAAGACTACAGGCTTCCGTATGGATTACACCTCAACATACAGAAAACAAAAATCCTCACAACTTGTCAAATAAGCAACATCACAGTAAATGGAGAAAAGATTGAAGTTGTCAAGGATACCATATTACATGCATCCAAAATCAACTCCCATGGAAGTAGAGTCAAGAAATCAGATGTCATATTGCACTGGGCAAATCTGCAGCAAGGGACCTCTTTAAAGTATTAAAGAGCAAAGAGGTCACTTTGAAGACTAAGATGTGCCTATCCAAGCCATGGTATTTTCACTGGCCTCATATGCATGTGAAAACTGGACAATGAATAAAGAAAACCGCAGAAGAATTGATGCCTTTGAATTATGGTGTTGGCAAAGAATACTGAAAATACTGTGGAGTGCCAGAACAAGCAAATGTGTTTCGGAAGAAGTGCAGCCAGAATGCACCTCAGAAGCAGTGATGGCCAGAGTTCATCTCACCTACTTTGTCATATTGCCAGAACTGACAAGTCCTTGAAGAAGGATATCATGCATGCTTGGTAAAGTAGAAGGTCAGTGAAAAAGGGGAAGATCCTCAATGAAATGGACTGACACAGTGGCTGCAACAATGGACTTAAGCATAGCAGAGACTGTGAGGATGGCACAGGACTAGGCAGTGTTTCATTCTGTTGTACATAGAGTCGCTATGAGTTGGAGCCCACTTGACAGCACCAAACAACAATAACAACACACATAATAAAGTGCTAAGACAATATGAAATAGAATAGTGTTTTGGAGTTCATTGTAAAGTAATATAACCTACAGTTATTGTTGAATTTTAGTTATTGTTAGGGATTGTTGTTTTGGTTGTCATTGAGTCAATTCCTATTCCTTGTCATGTGCCCTCGAGTCAGATCTGACTCAGCAACCGCTCCTTGGGTTTCTGAGGCGGTATCACTATGGAAGTAGATTGCTTAACCTTCTTTCCAAGGTGTGGCTAGTGGGTGTGAACCACCAGTCTTCTGGTTAGCAGTCAAATGCTTTAGGCACTATGCTACCAGAGCATAGTGGTAGCATAGTGTTAGGAATCCAAAAAAAAAAAAAAAAAAAAACACTCCCTTTAAGTTGATTCTGACTCTTAGCGACCTATAGGACAGAGTAGAACTGCCTCATGGAGTTTCCAAGGCTGTAAATCTTTATGGAAGCAGACTGCCTCGTCTTTCTCCTAAAGAATGGCTAATGGTTCTAGGTTTGAACTACTGACCTTTTGGTTAGCAACTGAATCCTTTAACCACTATGCCACCAAAGTTCCTTATTGTTAGAAATAGGAGTAAAAAGTAATAGTTCTCAAAGTAGCTAGAGATGAGATCTAAACAATAATGGTTAAGTGCTTGATGAGTGGCAAACAAAACATTGCTGTAGTAATTTGCCATTTACAACAAGTATCCATTTACAGAGCATGATACCCTTCCAGGTATTCTGAGAAAGCCCCTACTGAAGGTTCAGTATTAAAAAAAAGTTGGTTCTGTTATTCTAAGCTAGTTCTTTATTTATTTTTTCCTTTAAATTTTATTTATTTTGTTGTTGTTGAAAATATACACAGCAAAACATACACCAATTCAACACTTTGTACATATACCATTTAGTGACAGTGATTGCATTCTTTGAGTTGTGCAACTATTCTTACCCACCTTTCCTGAATTATTCCTCCCTCATTAATGTAAAGGAGAGGAGCTTGGGTGGTGTAGTGACTAAGGCATTTGGCTGCTAACCAGACAGCTGGCGGTTCAAACCCACCAGCCACTCCTCAGAAGGAAGAATGGGCAATCTACTTCCACAGAGATGTTGTTGTTGTTGTTACGTGCCATCGAGTAGGCCCCAACTCATAGCGACCCCTCCTTGGGTTTCCGAGGCAGTATCACTACGGAAGTAGTATTGCCCAACCTTCCTTCCGAGGAGTGGCTGGTGGGTTTGAACCGCCAGCCTTCTAGTTAGCAGTCAAGTGCTTTAGCCACTATGCTACCAGATCCACAGAGATAGTGCCTTGGAAACCCAGGGAAGGGTCGCTATGAGTCAGGACCAACTCAACAGCAGTGAGTTTGGGTGGGTTGTTTTGTGTTTTTTCTGTTTTTTTTTTTTTTTTTTTTTCAGTCATTAATGTAAACTCAGTGATCCCTAAGGTTCCTATCTAATCATTTAAGTTGCTGTTGTCAATTTGATGCCATATAGATAGTTCATAAAAGAGTATAATGTTAAGCCAGTCACTTTTCACTAAACTATTGTTTGGTTTTAAGAAGACTTCAGGGGATATTTTTGGTTTGAGGCTTAAAGATTATCTCCAGGCAGTAGTTTCAGGGGTTCATCTACCCTCCATAGCTCCAGAAACTCTAGAGTCTATGAAAGTTTGAAATTCTGTTGTGTATTTTTCCCCTTTCTAATCAGGATTCTTGTGCAGACTCTTTGATCAAAATGTTCAGTAACTGGGCACCATGTAGTTCTTCTGGTCTCCAAACAAAGGAAGTAGTTGTTGATGGAGGCATCCCATATCCTCCTCCTGTCCCTGACTCTCCCTCCTTTGTTGTCAAAGGTCTGTAGAGACTAATTGCTATACCTTGGATGACTGCTGACAAGCTTTTAAGACCCAAGGCACCACGCAATGAACTTGGTGATAGAACAGGAGCACTAAACATATTATTAGGCCTCTTAACTAGGATTTCCCATGAAACCATGACCCTAAAACTCCAAACCAAGGAACCAAATCCCATGGAGTGTTTGATTGTACATAAGCAGCCTCAGCAGCTACTCTTTTCTTTGTCATTGTAAATATATTTATCACACAACTTTTGCTAATTCAGCTTTTTACAGGTGTACAACTTATTGACAGCAATTACAGTAATCAGGTGTGCAACCCTATCCTTAAATCAATGTGATTTTTCCATCACCTTTAACTCCTCTTTTCCCTCTCCCTCCTGCCCCTGGTAAGCACTAATAAACTTTACCTTTCTATATAAGTGAGGTCATATGATATCTGTTCTTTTGTGATTGATTTATTTCACTCCACATAATGTTTTCAAGCCCATCCATACTGTAGCATGTATCAAGATTTCATTTCTCTTACTAGCTGAGTGGTATTCCATTGTATGTATATACCACATTTTGTTTATCTGTTCAACTGTTGATGGGTATTTAGGTTGTTTCCACCTTTTGGACAAGTGGCTCAGTGTCTGGGTTTGGGGTTTTTTGGTTTAATGGCCACAGTGCTGAACATCTTTTCATATATTTGGTGGCCGTTTGAATACCCTTTTTGGTAAAATGTCTGTTCAAGACCTTTGGCCATTTTGTAATTGGTTTATTTGTCTTTTTGTTAGTAAGTTTTCTTTATATTTGGGTTATTAGATTCTTGTCAGATACATGGTTTCTGAAGATACTCTCCCACTCAGTAGCTTCACTTTTCACTTTTTCAGTAAAGTCTTTTAGTGAACTAAAGTTTTTAATTTTTATGAGGTCCTATTTATTTATTTTATCTTTTGCTGTTTGTGCTTTTGTTACTACGTTACATAATCCATTGTTGAAAGCTAGGCCTGACAGCATGACCCATGCTTGTTTTTCTAAGAATTTTCTGGCTTTTTTAGTTGCACATTTAGGTCCCGAATCCATTTTGAATTTGTTCTTGTGTATGGTATGAAGCAAGGGTCCTGTTTCATTTTTCTACATGTGGCAATCCAGTTTTCTCAGCACAGTTTATTGAAGAGATTCTTTCCTCATTGATTGGACTTAGCACCATTGTCAAAAATCAGTTGATTATAGATGTATGGATTTATTTCTAGACCCTCAATTCTATACCTTTGGTCTCTGTGTCTGTTGTTAAATCAGTACTAAGATGTTTTGATTATTGTAGCTGTATAGTAAGTATGTTTTAATGCTTCCCATTTTTAAGAATAATTTTATATTCTTAGAAAGCAAAAGTAATGTTTCCTTTTTTAATTTTGTACTAGATGCTGTGAGAGAAATAAGAAAATATTCCTCTGCTCATGCCATTGAGAAGAGCGTAACCAGCAGACCTTTTGCCTATGAACATACACAGATGAAACTTTTTAGGTCTCAAAGAAATCTTTACATTTCTGGATTTTCATTATTTTTTTGGCTGTAAGTAAAAAAAAATAGAAGCACAATTTAAAACAGAATTTCTATTTCTTTTTTTTTTTTCAACCTGTACTGTTGTTTTCTGTGGTTTTCAGTATATCAGTATCTTCGTAAAAGAACTCAGATGATAAAACAAACCATTGTTACTGCTTGTAGCTTTGTTAAATGAGTAAGGTCTGCAGGATCTGGTCCCTGCCTCTCTCTTGAGACTTGTTTTAAACTATTCTGCCCTATATACACTACGTTCATTCCACCAACACTGACCTTCACTCTTCATTTATCCTTGCGGCAAATACTTAATGAGTTCCTAATTGGGTACCAAGCTCCTTCCTACTTCAGGATAGTCACATACACAAAGATCTTTCTACCAGACACTCTTCCCCTTCCCTCTTTACCTGGCTAACCCCTACTTAATTAACTCCTACTTAGTTATCTAGTGCTCCTACAATAGAAATACCACAAGTGGATTGCTTTAACAAACAGAAATTTATTTTCTAACAATTTAGGAGGCTAGAGGTCTGAATTCAGAGTGCCGGCTCTAGGGGAAAGCTTTCTCTCTGTCAGTTCTGGAGAGGGATCCTTTTCTCTTTGAGCTTCTACTTGGGGGCAGTCTTTACGTGGCTTGGTATCTCTATTCCCCTTTCTCTACTGCTTTTAACTTGCTTGTTTAATCTCATTTGTATCTCAAAAGGGACTGACTCAAGATAACACCCTACATTAATCCTGCCTCGTTAACATAACAAAGACAGCCCATTCCCAAATGGGATTATAACCAAAAGCATAGAGGCTAAGATTTATAGCACATATTTTGGCGGTACACAATTCAATCCATAACACCTGTCTTAGTTTCCTGTTGCTGCCGTAACAAACTCTTGACTAAGACACCTTCTGTGACCATCACTCTCCTGTTTTACACCCTCATAGAACATACATATATTTTCTTGTGTCATTAACAGTTGCAGTTAAATGCTATTTTAACTCTAACCTCCAATCTAGAATCTAAACTTCTTGAGAACAGAGACTTTGTCCAATTCCACTGTTTCCCTAGTGCCTAGGAGAGTATTGGCCACTTAACAGTCCCTGAATAAATACTTGTTAGATGAATAACTAAAGATGTTAATTTAGTACTTCTAAAAATGAAGTTCCCCATAAATGTATGTGAATGGCAGTTCAGGGGCTTGACTGCCTTACACAATCCTCTTTAAGTAGTAAATTTTGAGCTGAGCCGAAAGAAAGCTAGCTTTGCCACACCCTCTTAAATGTTCTTGAAATTCTCCTCTGGGTCCAACAAACCTCTGCAAGGAAAGTAATTAAACCAATAAGTAGCACTAATGATATTTCAAATGCTAGTTTTCTAACGGATTCCAAAGGAATGAAACATAGCCTTGTTTTGACTGGGGGATTTGGATTTTTGTTTAAAAAATTTAAAGCAGGTGTTGTCTTAAAAACCACACCTATATCTAAAGGAGAATCCTTTGAAAATGACTGTCTTAAAATCACAATTTCTGATGATTAGTCTGGTTATACTGTACCCTGAATTTTTTTTTTTTTTATTAGAGTGTTAAGACGTCTGGTTACCCTCATTACTCAGCTGGCAAAAGAACTGTCAACCAAAGGAGCACTTAAAAGTCAAACAGAAAAGACTAACATGGCTGCCAAAAGATTTATGGAAGAGAATGAGAAACTAAAACAGGTATTTTAATTTCTTCTTAAAATCTGAGTGAATGTCATTTGTGTTCCCAAGGAGTAGTATATTATTTTTCAGCATCAAAAAGAACATTTTCTCACTCCCTAAGTATAAGCAGAAAATGACCATAAGTAGCAATATTGTTCTATGAAATGGTTGTTTCAAAAATACCTTATTATCCTTAGATTTGTTTGTTCTGTCCATTTCCTTTCACAGTAGATTAATGCCATTTGGATCTACTTCCTATGATTTGAGGAGAAAACAGTATTCTGAGATTATGAATTTTAATTTCTTTATTACCATTATTTTTGCCTAAAGCAAATCTTTATAAAAACTTAGGTTTTCATTTCCTTTTCAGTTAAATTATTCTGTTAATCCCAGTATAGGAAGCAGAGGGAAGTAGATAGATCAGTGATTGTACATCATATTAAAAATCTTTAGTTTAGTATCACTAATAGTCCTTGGCTCTGGTAGCATAGTGGCTAAAGCACTTGACTGCTAACCAGAAGGCTGGCAGTTCAAACCCACCAGCCACTCCTCGGAAGGAAGGTTGGGCAATCCTACTTCCGTAGTGATACTGCCTCAGAAACCCAAGGATGGGTCGCTATGAGTCGGGGCCAACTCGACGGCACATAACAACAACAATAGTCCTTGAGAAGCTACTCTGTCCTTCAAGAAGATTGTGGATCAAGTGGTGATATTTCCTCCATTGAATAAGTAAAACAATGAATGTTTCTGTTGTTGTTGTTTTAAGTTTAAAATGTAGGAGTCAGATAGAATAGATATTTTCAATTCATATTAATCCCCATGAGGTTTATTAATTCTGCTTCTTAGAAAAAGGAATTGATGAAACCATTCAGAAGTGAAGCAGACTCTTTTTTATAGCAAATATTCCAAAAATAATGCAGTAAGATTATTTTATTGTTATAAATTAAAGAAATGGAAGTGGTGGTTACCTATTACACCAAGTTGTGTTAATGTAAAAATACGGAGTTCTGCATTAGAATATATATATATATATGAATGTTGTTGTTGTTATGTGCCATCAATCAAAAAAAAAAAAAACAGTGGAGTCGAATCCAATTTATAGCGACCCCTCCTTGAGTTTCTGAGGCAGTATCACTTCGGAAGTAGATTGCCCAATCTTCCTTCTGAGAAGTGGCGGCTAGGTTGGAACCGCCAGCCTTCTGGTTAGCAATCAAATGCCTTAGGTACTACATTACCAGAGCTCCTATGAATATATATATAGAGAGAATATTTAAATGAATCCTAAGGTCTAGCCTCTTATAAGAAGAACTATACATACCACCTTTCATCAGTCCTAAAAATGATTTAGCTATTGTCATTCTCTGTATTCTGGTATCAACACTTGCATTTTAATTTTGAGCACATTATAGAGGGGAGAGGAAAGGAAAGCCAGGGCGTCCAGTACCAGCAAGTGGCAGAGGGATCCAGGTGGGGGGAGCGACCCGGGACCCAGCCCCCAAGCAGCAGAAAGGGTGGAGGGGAAAGGAGAGGAGGGCCAGCATGTCCAGGACACAGCAAGCAAGCGGCAGAGGGATCCATGTAAGGGAAGGGACTCAAGCCCCAACCCCTAAGCAGAAGGAAAAGCAGAGGAGAAAGGAAAGGAAAGCCAGGGTGTTCAGGAGAGAGAGTGCAAGTGGCAGAGGGATCCAAATAAGGGGAGGGACCCAGGCCCCAAGCCCCAAGCAGCAGTAGAAGCGGAGGGGAAAGGGAAGGAAAGCCAGGGAGTCCAGGACAGAGCAAGCAAGCAGCAAAGGCATCCAGGTAAGAAGAGTGACCCCTGACCTAACCCCCAAGTGCCAGGAAAAGCGAAGGGGAAAGAAAAGGAAAGCCAGGGCATCCAGGACAGAGTGAGCAAGCGACAAGGATCCTAGTAAGGGGAAGGTGGAGAGGTTTTGAACAGCTAAGGGAGACAAACTTGTCTGTCGGTTTGTCATGCTCTGGTGGTGTGTTGTTGTGAGGCTTGAGGCTATGCCACCAGTGTTTCAGATACCAGCGGGGTTACACACGGTGCACAGGTTTTGGCATAGCTTGCAGACTGAGACAGACTAGGAAAAAGGAGGAGGCCATCCACTTCTCAAAGAATTGGCCAGGGAAGACCTTATGAATAGCAGAGAAACACTGTCTGTTACATTACTGCTTAACTTTATGAATAGTCCAGAAACACTGTCTGACACAGTGCAGAATGATGAGCCACTTAGGTTGGAAGACTCTCAAAATAGGATTGGGAAAGAGCTGCCCCATCAGAGTAGAACCACCTTACTGATATGGATAAAGTAAAGTTTTTGAGACCTCCATTTGCTGAGGCAACACAACTCAAATTGAGGAGAAACAGCTGCAAACATCCATTAATAATCAGAACATGGAATGTACAAAGTATGAATCTAGGAAAATTGGAAGTTTTCA
>NW_006921594.1:12128337-12165369 GCF_000298275.1 Orycteropus afer afer | reverse complement strand
TTAGCCACTACACTACCAGAGCTCCCTTAAGCAAAGAATACCAGAAAGATATGTTTACTTGTGTTTTACTGACTATGCAAAAGCATTTGATTGTGTGGATCATAACATTGTGGATAACGTTGAGAAGAATGAGAATTCCAGAACACTTAACTATATTCATGAAGAACCTATACATAGACCAGGAGGCTGTCATTCAAATGGAACAAAGAGACACTGCATGGTTTAGAGTCAAGAAGGGAGTGCGTCAGGGTAGTGTCCTTTCACTATACTTACTCAATCTATATGCTGAGCAAATAATCTGAGAAGCTGGACTACATGAAGAAGAACATGGCATTAAGATTGGAGGAAGAATCATTAACAACCTGTGATACGCTGGCAACACAACCTTGCTTGCTGAACTGAGGATGACTTGAAGCACTTACTGATGAAAATTAAAGACTACAGTCTGCAGTATGGATTGCATCTCAATATAAAGAAAACAAAAATTCTCACAACTGGATCTATAAGCCACATCACGATAAATGGAGAAAAGATTGAGGTTGTCAAAGACTTCACATTGCTTGGTTCTACAATTGATGCCAATGAAAGCAGCAGTCAGGACATCAGATGATGTATAGCACTGAGCAAGTCGGCTCTTTCCAGTGCTGAAGAGCAAAGATGTCTCCTGGAGGACTAGCATATGCCTGACACAAGCCATGATATTTTCAGTCACCTCATATGCATGTGAGAGCTGGACAATGAATAAGGAAGACTGAAGAAGAATTGATGATTTTGAGTTGTGGTGCTGGTGAAGAATGCTGAAAGTACCAAGGACTGCTAAAAGAACTAACAGATCTGTCCTGGATGAGCAGCAGGAATGCTCCTTGGAAGTGAGAATGGCCAGACTTCGTCTCACCTACTTTGGTCATGTTATCAGATGGGACCATTCCCTGGAGAAGGATGTCATGCTTGGTAAGGTGGAGGGTCAACGAAAGAGGGGAAGGCCCTCAACAGGAAGGATTCACACAGTGGCTGTGGCAGTGGGTTCAAGTATAGCTCAGATCATGGAGCTGGCACGGGACCGGGCAGTGTTTCATTCTGCTGTGCATAGGGTCACTACAAGTCGAAGATGACTCTACAGCACCTAAAAACAACAACATTGTTGTTAGTGCCATTGAGTGAATTTTTGAATCATAGCAACCCTATGTGACAGAGTACAACTGCCCCAGAGGATTTTCTAGTCTGTAATCTTTACGGAGTAGCTCTGGTGGCATAGTGCCTAAGGCGTTTGACTGCTAACCAGAAGGCTTCCGGTTCAAACCACCAGACACTCCTCTGAAGGAAGGTTGGGCAATCTACTTCTGTAGTGATACCACCTCGGAAACCCAAGGAGGGGTCACTGTGAGTCGGATCTGACTCAACAGCAGTGAGTTTGGTTTGTTTTTTTTTAATCTTTATGGAAGCCTATCTCCAGGTTTTTCTCCCATGGAGTTGCTGGGTGGAATCCAGTTTGCCAACCTTTCAGTTATCAGCTGAGTGCTTAACTGTTACATCCCCAGGGCTCCTTAATGTAGCTATTTTTTAAAAAAGAAAAGCTGAACTCACTGCCATAGAGTTGATTCCAACTCGTGTGACCTCTCCTTGGGTTTCCAAGGCAGTAGTAAATCTATGGAAGTAGATTACCCAGTCTTCCTTCCAAGGAGTGGCTGGTGGATTTGAACTGCCAATAATTAACTGCTATGTGGTACAATATAAAGCCTTCTAAAATCTGTTTTTTAAAAAAGGCAAAATTAATCATAAGAACTTATATTTGATGGGCTATCATCATGGCACCTATTCAAAGATCACATTTTAACTTACATGTCTTAGTACTACAACAACAAAGATAAGGGCAAAGTATTTTTTATTGTAGACACAGAAGTCAAGTGTTTCTTTGGGTTGATTATAGCAGGCATCTTTTAAGGAAACTTTTAGAGAGTAAGCACTAGTTTATCCTTACTTTTGTCTAGTTCTGTTTTGGAAAAAAATTGATCCATAGATGTCTTACAAGTTGTTCTATGTAGTATGGATCTTAAAAATCAAACTTTTGGTATTTCTGATTCAAAAACAAGCAATAAATGTTATAACACTCTTTTGAGAGTGTTTCATCAGCACTGTCAGCTTCATGTTGTACCTGAATGTTAGTCACTTCATTTTCCGTCCTTTGATCTCATTTCACAGTAGTAAAAACAACAAAACCCTTAAAGCTGTGGCTAATATATGATTAAACTCAAAAGCACACAGGCTTGTATTTTATACAAAGGCTTATGGTGTACCTATCTCCATTTAAAATTATACAGCCACCTTAGAGTATCAAGTTGTAACTCTTACAAGAATACTGCTTCTTTCTTCTTCAGTTTTTCCTCTTAGTTTTCAGCAGTAAGAATTTGATAGAAATTATTTTTGTAAAGTTTTATACTATTTGTTTCCAATATATACCATACCCACTGCCCTCAAGTCAGAGCCAACACATAGCAATCCCCCCCATGGGTTTCTGAGGTGGTGTCACTACGGGGGTAGATTGCCCAGCCTTCCTTCTGAGGAGTGGCTGGTGGGTTTGAACCTCCAGCCTTCTGGTTAGCAGTCAAGTGCCTTGAGTACTACGCCACCAGAGCTTCCATAATTAATTTAAATTAGTCTTATCTTTTAAATAAATACCTTCCTCAAAACATTTTTAGGACTTTTCTTCTGGAATTGTTTTCAGAGATAGTTTATTACTTTTGAAAGGAAAGTTATTTCATCACTACTAATTCCTTGATCCCCAGCATTTTTTTTTTTTTTTTGGTTTACTTGTTTTCCTCCTCTTTGGTTCCATGCCCTCCCTGCTCACTTTCTAGTAGGAACATAGCCAATGGTCCTGTATCATCAAAGAGGGACACAGAATTTACTGGGGACAAAGTCTGGGTAGACATAAATCCTGTCTGAGTCCATAGTGTAATCCAGGACCATATAGGAGAATATTGTAGACAACTTCTGTTTCATTGCATATCAAGGTACTTCAGTGTAGGTTTTGGGATATTAGCTGAAGAAGGGTAAAATTGACAAAATGCCTCTTCATTTTCTATCAGACTTATATTATTTAGTGGAAAGAGCATTACCTGGGGATCTGAGAGACTTGGGTGCTAGTCCCAATTCTCCTAATAATTAAAAATATGATCTAAAGCAAGTCATCTCATATGGTCTAGGCCTCAAGTAGCTGTTGATAATAGCTAACACTCTATACTAGGTATGACTCTTCATGCTTTATGGAGGTGGTAATGATGCCAGGCAACATCAAGTCAGTTTTCAACTCATAGTGAAACCCAGTGATAGAGTTGAACTGCCCAGGGTTTTCTAGGCTGTAATCTTTCCAGAAGCAGAAAGCCTTGTCTTTTGGTTAGCAGCTGCGTGCTTCACTATTTTGCCATAAGTACTCTTTTTTTATAGTAAAGTATTAACTCTTAAATCTCACAGCAACCCCATGAAGTGGATAATGTTACTAACTACATTTTACAAATGAGGTGTAAAGAAATTAAGTGACTTGCATGAAATTACTCAGCTACTAAGTAACAGAGCTAAAATTTTAACCTGAGCAACCTAACTCTGACATCCATACTCTTAACCATGTTACTTTGTCCCTTCATTCTAATAGATAGGTAGGTGGGTGGGTAGTCGGGTGTGTAGGTGGATGGATGGATGATGGGTGGATGCCATCAAGTTGATTATAACTCAAGACAACCACATTTACAACAGAATGAAATGTAGCTGAGTCCTACATCATCTTCATGATTGCTATCATATTTAAGTCAGTCATTATGGCTGTTACGCCATTCCATCTTATTGAAGTCTTCCTCCCCCTCTTTGGCTCTCTACTTCATCAAACATTATGCCCTCTTCTAGTGATTGATGTATCATCAACTTGATAAACATCCAAAGCAAGCAAGTCAGACAGTGTTCTCTAGTGATCCATAAAGTTTTCATTGGCTAATTTTAGGAGAGAGATCTCCAGGCCTTTCTTCTTACTTCGTCTTAATCTGGAAGCTCTGCTGAAACCTGCCCAGGACAGATAGTGCTGCTGATATTTGAAATGCTGGTGGCATATGGTTTAACATCACAACAACACACAAGCCATCACAGTACAAAACACTGACAGACAGATGGGGGTTCTTTCCTGTATTATATTATAAAATGGTTTCCAGATGGTAGTTAGTGCCCTTTTCATTCTGGTCTTCAGTTAATGAAATTAAATAATTGTGAAAAACAAATAAACTATTTTTATTGAGGTTAAATTCACATAATATAAAATTAACTAAAGTGAACAATTAAGCAGCATTTAACACGTTCATAATATTATGTAACTACTACCTGTATCTTGTTCAAAACATTTCATTTTCCCAAAGGAAACACCAATAGATGTGAGCAACAAAACTAAATACCAGAGCTCTACTAGGTAACCAAAACAGTAGATTTTGTTTCTTATATTCTGGTTCTCGGTCCATTTTAAGTTAATTTTTTAATGCAGTGTGACTTCATTCTTTTTGCAAATAGAAATCCACTTCTCCCAGCATCATTTTTTGAAGTGGTTATTGTTTGTTTCCCCATTGAATGAAATTGACAAACTTGTTGAGAGTTAATTGCCCATAATTAATAATGGGTTTATATCTGGACTCTCAGTTCTGTTCCATTGGTCTATGTGTCAGTTATTATAATACCAGTACCAAATTGTTTTATTTACTGAAGTTTTATAGTACGTTTGAAATTAGGAAGTGTCAGTCCTCCAACTTTGTTCTTTTCCAAGATAGTTTGGGATCTTCTGGTCCCCTTGCAATTCCATATAAATTTGAGAATTGGCTTTTCCATTTCTGTAGGAAAAGGCTGTTGGAATTTTGATAGAGATTGCATTGAATCTGTGCATCCCTTTGGGTAATGTTGACATCTTAAGAATATTAAGTCTTCTAATCCATGAATAAGGAGCTCTGGTGACGTAGTGCCTAAGGCACTTAACTGCTAACCAGAAGGCTGGCAGTTCAAACCCACCAGCCACTCCTCGGAAGGAAGACTGGGCAATCTACTTCCGTAGTGATACTGCCTCGGAAACCCAAGGAGGAGTCACTCTGAGTCGGTCCGACTCGATGGCAAATAACAACAAAAACAATCCATGAACATAGAATGTCTTTCCATTTAATTGGACATCTTTAATTTCTTTCAGCAATGTTTTGTAGTTTCCACATATAAGTCTTTTACCTCCCTGGTTAAATTAATCCCTAGATATTTTATTCTTTTAGATGCTATTGCAAATGGAATTATTTTCTGAACTTCCTTTTCAGATTGGTCATTGCTGGTATATAGAAATGCAACAGATTTTTGTGTGTTAATCTTCTAATCTGCAACTTTGCTGAATTTGTTTATTAGCTCTAATAGCTTTCTTGTGGATTCCTTAGTGCCTTCTATATATAGGATCATGTCATCCACTAAAAGGGATAATTTTTTTTCATCCTTTCAGATTTGAATACTTTTGATTTTTTTCTCTTGCCTAAATGTTCTTGCTGGAACTTCCAGTACAGTGTTGAAGCAGTGGCAGAAGTGTTCATCCTTGTCTTCTTCCTGATCTAAGGAAATAAACTTTCTGGCTTTCACCAGTGAGTATGATGTTAGCTGTGGGTTTCTCATAAACACCTTTATCATGTTGAGGAAGTTCTCTTCTAATCCTAGTTTGTTAAGTGTTTTTCTCATGTAAAGATACTGAATTTCATCAAATGACTTTTCTATAACAGTTGAAATAATCATGTTTTTTTTTCCTCTTTGAACTGTTAATATAATGTGTTACATTGCTTATTTTTCTTATGTTGAAAAACTCATGCATTCCTGGGATAAATCCAGTTGGTAGTGGATTAAATCCGTTTAATGCACTGTTGAATTCAGTTTGCTGTTATTTTGTTGATGCTTTTTGCATCTCTGTTCCTATAAGAGTTAAAGGTGTGTACCTTTCTTTCTTATGGTATCTTTAGATTCTGGTGTTGGTATCAGGGCAATGTTGACCTCATAAGATGCGTTAGGGGATAGGTCTTTTTTATTTTTTGGAAGAGTTTGAGTAAGGTTAGTGTTAATTCTTTAAATGTTTTGTAGAATTGATCAGCAAAGCTATCTGGTCCTGAACCTCTCTTTGTTGTATAGTTTTTGAGTATTGATTAAATCTCTTTGCCTTTTATGTTGATGTTTTCTTTTTCTTCTTGAATAACTTTTGGTTGGGAGCTCTGATTGCATAGTGCCTAACGCATTTGACTGCTAACCAGAAGGCTGGTGGTTCAAACCCACCAGCCACTCCTCAGAAAGAAGACTGAGCAATCTGCTTCTGTAATGAAACTGCCTTGGAAACCCAAGGAGGGGTCACTATGAGTCACATCCGACTCAATGGCAATGAGTTTGGTTTTGGTTTTAACTTTTGGTTAATTTGTGTATTTATTAATTTGTCCATTTCTTCTAGATTATTAATTTGTTGGCATACAGTTGTTTTTAGTATTTTATTGTAATCCTTTTTATTTCTATAAAGTTAGTAGTAATGTCCCTACTTTCATTTGTAATTTTAGTTTTTTGCATCTTTTCTCTCACACACGCATGAGCGCATACACTCTTTTCTCATTCTCTGGTCCTAAAGTTTTCTCAGTTCTATTGATCTTTTCGATGAACCACCTTTTGCTTTCATAGATTTTCTCTGTTGTTTTTCTGTTCTCTACTTTGTTTATCTTTGCTCTGATCTTTATTATTTCTTTCCTTTTGTTTGCTTTGGGTTGTTTTCTTTTTCGAGTACCTTAAGATGTAAAGTTAGGTTATTAATTTGAGATTTTTTTTCTGTTTAATTGTGATTTGGGTGAACGTTTACAGAACAAATTCATTTTCCATACAACAGTTCATATACATTTTGTTTCACGACCTTGGTTACAATCCCCATAATGTAACAGCTCTCTTCCCTGTGGTTACCTTTTCCCCAGTGTCCTTCATTCCTATGCATTCCTCTCCTCTAAGCTATCTCCCTATGCAAATACTGCCCTTTGGATCTCCTTTGGTTGATTTTCTAAGGAGTCTACTTACCTGGTGTATAAATATTCACCTTACATATATGTCTGTTGTTTTACTGGAAGCCACATGAGTGAGTTCAGTTCCAGGCCCAAAGAGTGATTAGGGGGCCATAATCTTGGGGGTTCCACCGGTCTTTGTCAGACCAATGAGCCTGGTCTTTTTTATGATTTTGAGTTTTGTTCCACATTTTCCTCCCACTCTATCCAGGATCTCCTACACTGATCCCTTTCCAAGTGGTTAACAGTGGCACCATCTAGTTCTTCTGGTCTCCATCTAGTTCTTTTGGTCTCAGGGTCATGTAGGTCTACTAGTCCCTTGGACTAATTGTTTCCATATGTCTTTGGTTTTCTTCATTCTTCTTTGCTTCAGATGAGAAGAGACCAATTGTTCCATCTTAGATGTCTGCTTGCATAAAGACCCCAGTTGCTACTCACCACAGTAAGATATAGAACAATATTTTTGTGTAGCATGTTATACCAGTTGAGCTTGATGTCCCCCGCAACCATAGTTCTAAGCCTGTGGGCCCAGGACCCTCAGGGTGTTTGGCTGTGCTAAAAAGTTATCATAACTTTGCCCCATTAGCTCTATTATATATAGATGGATGTTCTTATAGCACATACAAATATGTCTGTGGAAATATTGTCTGACAAACTTATATATGGTCATATATACCTAGACATACCTGATCATTCATCCTGTCTATTATGTATCCACCCATAGGTTAATGTTTGTGATTACTGATAATGTATTATTGTGTGTGTAAAAGTGTTTATCTTTGTTGTCTGTGTCTTACTTTTCCTTAGTGTTACTATGGTCACTTGCTTTTAGTTTATTGCCTTTCCCTTCACCCAAATCAGTACTTGTCTCTTACAATTTTCCCTCCCATTTCCTCCCATCCCAGGTAACCAACAAAGAAAGTTTCCTTGCATGTGTAAACCTTCCCTTGATTTTTTACAGTAGTGGACTAATACAGTATTTGCCCTTCTGTGATTGGCTTATTCATTCAGCATAATATCCTTCAAGTACATCCACGTTACGAGTTTCATGAATTCTACATTATGCTTTAGTGTTGCATAGTATTTTATTGTGCATATATACCACACTTTGGTTATCCATTCCTCTGCTGATGGGCACTTCGGTTGTTTGTCTCTTTGCTATTCTGAATAGTACTCTGACGAACATGGGTGTGCATATTCATGTCTTGCCTCTCACTTCTTTATGATATATACCTAGTAATGGAATGGCTGAACCAAATGGTATTTCTATGTCCAACTTTTTAAGGAATCACCATACTGTTTTCCACAGTGGTTGTATCATTTTAGTCTCACCAGCAGGGTATGAGAGTCCTAATCTCTCCACATCCTCACCAGTGTTTGTTATTTTCTGTCTTACTGAATTTTGCTATTATTCCTAAGATGAGATAATATCTCATTGTTTTGATTTGCATCTCTGATGGCTAATGGTCCTGAACATTTCTTCATGTGTTTCTTGGTGAGATTTTTTTTTTCTAGTATAGGCATTGATAGTATAAATTTCCTTGTGAACACTGCCTTCTCTTCATCCCTTAAGTTGTGTTTTTACTTTAATTTATCTCAAAGTAGTTTGTAATTTATCTTGTGATTTCTTCTTTGAACGATTGTTTGATTAAAAGCGTATTGTTTAATTTTCACATGTTTGAGAATTTTCCGTTATCCTTTTGTTACTGGTTTCTAGCCTCCATTTGTGTCAGAGAAGAAATTTTTATGATTTCTGTCTTTTAAAATGTTTTGAGACTTGTTTTTTGCCCTGACATTTGACCTACCATGGAGAAAATTCCATGTGTACCTGAGAAGAATATCCATTCTTCTGTTGTTAGGTAAAGTGTTCTATATATATGTCTTTTAGCTCTAGTGTTCTATATATGTCTGTTAGATTTAGTTGGTTTATAGTGTCATTCAGGTCCTCTGTTTCCTAACTGATCTTTTGTCTAGATGGTCTATCTGTTATTATTGAAAGGAAGGTTTTGAAATCCCCTACTGTTACTATACAACCGTATTTCTCCCTTCAGTTCTGTCAATGTTGCTTCACATATTTAGGACTATATTGTTTAATGCATACAGGTTTATAATTACCAATCAGCGTTTAATTTAATTACTTTAAAATAACAAGAGTAATATGACTTTACTTCTCACTGATTTTTTTTTTTTTCTTAAAGTGGGTTAAGTTGGCTGGGACAGTGAACCATTTGAATTGTTACAACTAGTAGCTATTGAATTTCAAACATGAAGACTCTTGGTGTTTTCCAGCATCAAGTTACACATAATAAATTTAGACAAGTTTACAGGTGCAGTAATGAAAGGATATTTACAAGAGTGACACAAATCCAACTTTTCCAAGTCAGTGGCATAATAATTCAAGCAGTCAGTGTAAACATTCCTGCTATTCATTGGTTCCAATTTTGGTAATTAGTGGAGACTTTTTGAACTGGATTCAGTGAAGTAACTTAGTGGGCAACAAATTTAAAGAAATTTAGGGAAAAATGTTTTCTTGTTCCTGCTTTTTAAAATAAATTTTTTTGTTTTCATTTTGGGAAGGTATAGATTTTCTTCAATTCAGCATGTACTTTATATAAAAAAAATTTCTTGGGATCATAAAACATATTCATTAGAACTTCAGTTCTTTCTGAGCTGTACTGTAGTACTGGATTGGATCTGTGCCACAGTTTTTTTATGCTCTTGTCTTACTGTTTCCACTAGATTGAAGTTACCTGAGCGCATAGACCATATTTATCTTGTATTTTCATCCATTATAAATCTTGCATAGTATGATGCTAGCACATTGTTAGTTCTCAGTCGAACTTCATGGATATTGTTTGTTGAATATACCAGTTTACATTAGAAAAGGAATTCCACTAAAGTAAAAATTCTTCTCTTATATCAGTCTGTTTAAAATTGTCCTGAGTTGCTTTTTTACCTGAACTGTGGAAACTCTGAGTATCAAGTTGCTGCCAGTTTATTTAGTCAGTTGACCTGTGCCTGTGTGTACATATTTTATTTTCAAACATTAATCTAATTTATCTTTCTTAGTAACTTAAAATCCTTTATGAAATTTCTTAAAGATAATAGGCTAGCTTCTTAATTCTACAAGCAATTATGGTTTCCATACAGACATACAGATTATGAAATTTCAACTCTATGATGTTTTTTTCTTTTACTATTCAGATTTTCATTTTTCTTGCCTAGCAGTTCTGATGGCATAGTGCCTAAGACATTTAACTGCTAACCAGAAGGCCTGGCGGTTCAAACCCACCAGCCACTCCTCGGAAGGAAGGTTGGGCAATCTACTTCCATAGTGATACTGCCTCGGAAGCCCAAAGAGGGGTTGCTATGAGTCGATCCGACTCCATGGCAGTGAGTTTTGTTTTTTGGTTTTAGAAGACATAGGCTATAAACATAAAATAACCCTTCAGAAACCAGAATAGATTTTAAAATATAAAGAATATTGTGAAAGATTTGTTGAATAAAAGTGATTTAGACACTATTCAATGAAAATAAGATCAAATTTTCCAAGCATAAAGATAGCGCTGTCATTTTCCACTTAGCCATCCCCACCGTGATGATATTAAATTCTTCTCTTATGAGCTTGTCCATTTAAAGATGGTCTCAGTAGACAGCTCAGTAGTTGGAACAAAGTAATATTCCAATTAGTGTCATCCTCAGGACTGCTTGCTTTTTTTTTCCCCTTAGATTTATATCACACACTTAATTTTGGAAAAGAGATTCACATTATTTACCTAAATACGGCAAATACAATTTTCATTATAGCCCAGCCAGAAACTGGTTATTTTCATTACAGAGATTTCAGCCATCATAAGGTAAAAAAAAAAAAATTATGTGTGTACCTACTATCAAGCTTCTGACCACAAAAACGCATTGCAGAAAATTATAAAATGCTAAAAAGAACAAAGAATAAAATACAGACCAATAATTTTAAATAGGTTACTTAGCTCATTTCTTGTAAGAATGTCTGGATATTACATTTTAAGCTTACTTATTCCTATAACTCTCTTTTATGATAGATATTGAAAACCTATGGCAAAGGAGAGCAACATGTATTGGAAGTAGAAAATAAAAAACTAGTAGAAGACCAGGAAAAACTGAAGACTGAATTAAAGAAAACTTCAGATGGTAATGTTTTGTGCATGTGCAAGTATGGGAAGGCTAGAATGATATTATGCTGTTACACCACTTTGTTTTCCCTAAAACAAAACTAATGCCTGAATGTCCTTCTGGCTAAAATATCAAGAATGACCTATTTATAAATTCCTACTCAAATACAAAGATAAAACACTGTTTCAGCAAAGACAAACATCCTCTGTTATACAGAAAAACATGTAGGTGTTCCAGATCTGTTTTGTAAATACAGATGTTCCTTGACTTCGCAAAAGAGACATGTTCCCAAAAAGTTGCATGTAAACACGTTTTTATAAAATGAATCACATTTTTCCATCATCATATATTGCTTCTTTCAGAGAAGCAATCACAGGGGGACTATTTGGTTATAAGAAAACATCATTTCTCTCAAGCCCTAATATATCCTTCCTGTTAGGCATAAGGAAAAAGTTCTCTAAAAGAGATGAACGGGTATGGGAGTAGCCCCTCTCTGGAACATCAGCTGAGAGTTTGAATGCCCCTTTCCAAGCTTCATTGTAATTTTGGCTTGGGGTGGTGTATCCTAACTCCATTTCCTTGAAGGCAACTAGTCCTCTCCTATATTTTCTAAAAGTAGTTCTGATAATATTTTTTTTTTCATTCTTCATCAAAAAACAGATTATTGCCTACAGCCTTATAACATAGGAAAGTAGATACCCCTACCCCAAGTCCAGAGTTATCGCAGGAAACTGAGAGTAAGTTTGTGACTTGATCCCTGGGCAATATGCCTGCATACAACATACATCCTTGATGTTGGCCAGATACTGGGGAAGCATGTATGCAGTCAGAGTTAAGGTAATGACCAGTGCATAGACCATCTCCAAATTCAAATCTTTTTGTTTGAAGGTAAATTTGAGAATGTTCAGGGACTGAGTCAAGAACCTACTTTATACCATTTATAAGTTTAGATTTTCTTTACAGAGGTATCAGTGTGTTAGAAACTCCCTGAATATAACTTACTATTACTAAATATCTGTTTACATTGTTTGAAAGGAATTTACCTCATCAGAGAATACTTCAGTGTGAGACAGAACAGAAGATAAAAGTTAATTTTATAAAACAAAACAAAAATCAATGGGAGACTATTTCATGTGATACAAAATTATTTAGTCACCTCCTACTCCTCACTTAAAATGAAAAGGAAAATAGTTTAGAGGCAATAAATGAAAAAATAAGTTCCCTTCTCAGTAAGGTGGCATATATATAGCTGTTCATTCAAGTCTTGCATACTTGGTACTATTGCTTTTTTTTAACAATTCCAAAAGATTTGGACATAGTTGAGAAGTTTCATCATTTATATGAAAATAAACTCATTAGTTACCTTCCCTTGACATTAGACATTTCAGGATAGAAACTAGTGTTCTTTGTTTTACCCAACATAAAATAGTTCTGCTAGTTCTTGCAAAGAATGAACAGGGTTATTTCCAAAACACTTTTAATTAGGGGAGAAAAATTATTTCAAAATCTTACTTTCTTCATGTCTGCCAAAGATCTGTTTTCTTATGTATTAAGCAGGGTGGTACAAAAATAAAAGACAAAAATAAATTGTATGCCATGCTATACCTCTCTTAACTCTAGTCAATTTTATTTCTTCTGGCTTTGGCTTTCAGAGCTTCTAACTCTGAAATATTTTGAGCTTTAACTTCTTGAATCTGAGATATAACTCAAAATTCAGTGTTATATGACTGTCTCCTTAAAAGAGAGATAGATGAAGATGGTTACAGAAAATAAACTTTTGATAATGTAGGCATTGTGCTTATAATATAACCAGATACACCAGCCTCTATGTTTAAAATAGACTCCAGAGCTTCATTCCAAATGAATCAGTGTTGAAGTAAAAGCAGATTTTACCTGTTTGAGGATGCCCTATTTGGTTCCTGCAAGATAATGTGGTATTTTATGAACAGCTGTGGTGGCGTAGTGCCTAAGGCATTTGACTGCTAACCAGAAGGCTGGTGGTTCAAACCCACCAGCCACTCCTTGGAAGGAAGACTGGGCAATCTACTTCTATAGAGATAATACCTCGGAAACCCAAAGAGGGGTTGCTGTGGGTCAAAATCGACTCGATGGCAGCGAGTTTGGTTTTGGTTGTTGGATTTATCCAAAGTTACTATTTTACGCAACATCATTAGTGACCTTGGGAAGATAAAAATTCTGTTTCTAAAGAAGACATTTCTTGGCTATATTCTCTTATATGTCTTTTATCTTCAAGTGTATTAAGGTAAGAAGTAAGAAATTTTATCAATGAATAGTACACGATTTGTATGAATTCAGCAATATAATTATACAGTACCACTCAAATATTTACTGATTTATAAAAACTTAAGGGTATTAAGGCTCACAGTGTTCTACCAAGCATGATGTCCTTCTCCAGAGATTGGCCCCTTCTGACAACCTGACCTAAGTATGAGAAACGAAGTCTGGCCATTCTCACTTCTCAGGAGCATTCCGGCTATACTTTCTCCGAGACAGATTGATTTGTTCTTCTAGAAGTCCATGGTACATTCACTATTCTTCACCAACACCACAACTCAAATGCATCAATTCTTCTGCAGTCTTCCTTATTCATTGTCCAGCTTTCACATGCATATGAGGCTATTGAAAATACGGTGGCCTGGGTCATGTATGCCTTAGTCTTCAAAGTTATATCTTTGCTCCTTAACACTATAACGAGATCTTTTGCAGCATATTTGCCCAATGCAATATGTTGTTTGATTTCATGGCAGTCAATTGTGGAACCAAATAAAATGAAATCCTCAGCAACATCAATCTTTCCTCCATTTATCGTGATGTTGCTTATTGGTCCATTGTGAGGATTTAAGATAGCTAGCTACAAACTGGAAAAATGGACTTCTGAAAGCAGGTATTAAGAATACTCTGTCATTAGTGCCAACTATTCATCAATTTTTAACCACCAGTTCAGATTCTGACCAAGATTAACAAATTACCTGTGCAGCAAAAGAAAGTGATCCAAAAGAGAGTGTGTATATCCCAAAGCACCTCATTTACACTTAAGACTAACTTAGTCAGGTGTAAGGACCTGCTTTGTCATTTTTAACGATCGTGTAACCATAGCTCTAATATCCCAGTGTGCATAGTAATTGGAAAAAGGCACTGCCATGAAAATGTGAATGTAAGTTTTAAAAAAATGTGTAAAACTCACAAGCTCTTAAGCTCACATAGCAGAAATAGACCTTGTTTGTAGTGTAAAACCTTTACTGAAATCTGAAGAGAATGACTTCAAAAGGCCTCTTCTAGAAAAGCTACTGGTACTTATAAATAAATACTTTGTTGGTATTTATTCTTATACCTAGAGTGAATGCATAGCATTCAATCAATGCATGCATCCATGGAGTTACAAAAAGTAAACGGGAGAAGCAACAACAGCCAACAACAACTAACCATTAACACACATGATGATATAACCCAGAAACCAACCCAGCCATGGAAGTATCCAAAGTAAATAAGCCTACAAGATTGTAAACAGGGAACCAGAGACATCAATTGACAAATGAGGACAATTACAAACCAAAAAGAGGGGAAAAACTGTCGTTACAGGACTTTTAGATGGTAGGGAAGTCAAGACAACTACAAGATAGAATGGACTGTTCTAAACTTGGGAAGAAAACTATAAATCACAGGGTAATCTCAAAGAAAAATGATAAACCTTCACATCAAAATAAAAAAGAGGACCAGCACGAATATCTAGCAAATACTAAAACAATAGCAACAAAGGAAGTGATTAATAAACAAAACGAGTTCAGCATAGAAAGTTATATGGAACAAAGAAATCGACACCATGAAAAAGCACATAACAAAAATGACAGCAACAAATTTGTATTTGCTGATAATTGCTTACCTGGCAAGGGACTTATCTCTAAGATTTGTAGACAACTCCAACACCTCAACAGCAAAGGAATTAACAATCCATTTGAAAAATGGGCAGAAGACATGAACAGACACTTCACCAGGGAGGATATTCAGGTGGCCAGCTAATACATGAAAAGATGTTCATGATCATTGGCCATCAGTGAGATGCAAATCAAAACAACAATGAGATACCATCTCACCCCAGCACTGATGGCAAAGTTTAACGAGACAGAAAATGACAAATGCTTGCAGGGATGTGGAAAGATTGGGACTCTCATACACTGCTGGTAGGATTATGAAGTGATACAGCAACTGTGGAAAGCAGTATGGCAATTCCTTAGAAAGCTGGAATTGGAGATACCATGTGATCCAACAATCCCATTATGAGGTATATATCCTAGAGAGGTGAGAGCCAGGACAAGAACAGATACATGTACACCCATGTTCAACACAGCACTATTTACAATAGCAAAAAGATGGAAACAAACTTGCATGCCCATCGGCAGAAGAGTGGATGACCAGACTATGGTACATACCCACAATGGAATGCTATACAGCACTAAAGAACAATGTAGAGGCTGCAAAACACCACATAATATGGATGAATTTGGAGTACATTATGCTGAGTGAAATAAGTCAATCACAGAAGGAAAAATAGAATATTAGTTCATTGTTGTGGAGGGTCAAGGAAAGGTTTATATATGGAGGAAGACTTTCTTTGTTGGTTGCCGGGGTGGGAGGGGAGGGGAGGGAACACTGCAAAAAAAAATGCATTGACCCATGTCACTTTAGTTTTGTGTATTTCACTGTACATAAACTATATTTCAATAAAATGCTTAAAAAAGAAAAGTAAATGGTGGGGTTTTAAAAAATGATGAAAGCAAATTCCTTGACCGTGATCAGTGATATTTTAAGATAATTTTCAAATAATTCATTCATTGCAGAATCACTTACGCAGAACACGCCACTTCCCTTGAAAAGCATACTTGTTCAGCAAACAACACCTTTTAAATAACCTATCTAAACAAAGCAGTAGAACAAAAACTGAGTGTAAAGGCCCATTGCGTTTACCTAAGTATTCACAACGTAAAACAGAGACCTTAGATTTGGAAACAGAACCTTCTATTCCCATGCTTGTTGTGGTTGTTAAGTGCCATTAAGTTGATCCTGACTCATAGTCACCCTGTGTTCAACAGAAAGAAACACTGCCTGGTCCTGCACCATTTTCAGAATAGTTGCTATGTTTAAGGCAGTTGTTGTAGCCACTGTGTCAGTCCATGTCTTTGATGGTCTTCCTCTTTTTCATTGATCTTCCACTTCACTAAGCATGATGTCCTTCTCCAGAGACAAGTCCCTCTTGATAACATGCCCAAAGTACATGAGACACAGTCTCGCCATACTCCCTTCTAATGAGCACTCTGGCTATACTTATTCCAAGACACGTTTGCTTGTTCTTCTGGCAGTCCATGCTGTATTTAATATTCTTCACTAATACCATAATTGAAAGAAATCAATTATTCTTCGGGCTTCCTTATTCTTTCACTTGCATATGAGCCTGCTGAAAATAGGCTTAGGTCAAGCGCACTTGAATCCTCAAAGTGACGTATTTACTTTCTGACACTTTTAAGAGCTCTTTTGCAGGTTTGCCCAGTACAATACGTCCTTTGATTTCTTGACTGGTGCTTCCATGGACATTGATCATAGATCCAAGTGAAATGAAGTCCTTGACAACTTCAGTCTTTTCTCTATTTATCACGATGTTGCTTATTGGTCCAGTTGTAGGATTTTTGTTCTCTTTATGTAGAGGCGTAATCCATACTGAAGGCTGTATTCTTTGATCTTCATCAGTAAGTGCTTCCGGTTTTCTTCACTTTCAACAAGCAAGATTGTGTCACAGGTTGTTAATGAGCATTTCCAGTGTTGTATCCATTTGTTGAAAGATCTCAGTTGGTATTCTTTCAATTTCTGTAGCCTTATTTTCCACCTGTGCCTTCAATGCAGCTTGGACTTCCTCCTTCAGTAGCATTGGTTCTTAATCATATGTTACATTCTAAAATCATTACATGTTGACTAATTCTTTTTATACAGTGACTCATTGTATTCTATTTTCTTTCAGTGCTTCCTGTGCAGTTCAATTTTTTGCTCACAGAGTTCTTCAGTACACCCACTCCTCACTTATGACATTGTTAGTGCCAAAGACCAGGTCATTATATGAAAATTTGTGTTATGCAAAAATAGGGGTTAATAACACCAGATCACAAAATGGAGGATGACCAAATCATTGAGAATCATGGCCTAGACAAGATGACACATAACCTTAACCATCATAGCCAGCATTACTTTGGCCTCATACCTCAGCATTTGTCATTGCCAACCATACATAATTAATGTGCAAAATAGCCAGATAGTAGATTTTATTATTGTCATAAATGTGAAATACAAGATAACAAGGCAGTCATTGAGTGAGGAGTAGGTGTATTACTTGAGGCTTGAATTTTTTCTTCACTTCTTTTAGCTTGAGAAATGAAAAGTGTGTTATTTCCTTTTGGTTTTTTAATTCCAGGTTTTTGTACATTTTATTATACTTTGTCTTCTCAAGCTGTCCTTTGAAGTCTTCTATTCAGTTCTTTTACTTCATTATTTCTTCTTTTCGCTTTAACTAGTCTACATTCAAGAACAAATTTTAGAGTCTCTTCTGACACCCTTTTTGGTCTTTTCTTCCTTTGTAATGACCTTTTGCCTTTTTTTCATGTATTATGTCCTTGATGTTATCCTACAACTCACCTGGTCTTCGGTAGTTAGTTCATCCTGCAGCTCATCTGGTCTTCAGTACTAAGTGTTCACTGTTTCAAATCTGTTCTTGAGATGGTCTCTATATTCAAGTGGGATATACTCAAGGCTATGGTTTGGCTGTCATGAACTTGCATAGGAGCAATTTGTGGTCTGTTCCTCAGTCAGTCCCTCACCTTGTTCTGACTGATGATATTGAGCTTCTCCATCATCTTTTTCCATAGATGTAGTCGATTTGATTCCTATGTATTCTGTCCAGTGAGGTTCACATGTAGTCACGTGTATGTTTATTTTGTTGGAAAAAGTATTTCAATGAATAATAAATAATTCCTTGGTCTTGCAAAATTCTATCATGCAATGTGCCGTGTCGTTTCTATCACTAAGGCCATATTTTCCAACTACCAGTCCTTCTTCTTTGTTTCCAACTTAAGCATTCCAAGCACCAGTAATTATCTATGCATCTTAGTTGCATATTTGATCAATTTTAGACTATGGAAGTTAGTAAAAATCTTCAGTTTCTTCATCTCTGGCTTTAGTAGTTGGTGTGTAAATTTGGATATTGGTCATATTAACTGGTTTTCTGCTTAAAATTCTTAAAATTTTCTTGTTTAAAATACTGATGATTAAACTCTCTTCCTAGATAAGTACTTTTATATTATCTTCAATTACCTTGAAAAAAACTAACATTTCTTTTTACAGACTAACTTAAGTACCCATAAAGATGGCAGTTTTTTTGTTTTGTTTTTTTTTAAAAAAAAAAAAAAAAAAACACCTTTAAATCCAGGAATAAACAAGTTAATACTAATGATAGGAACCAGGCAGTAAAAATAGTTGAAGTGCTCATCTAGAGAAGTTGACGCTTAAGACAAGAAGAAAAATTATAGGAATTCCTACTTTCTATTCTAGAAGCTATATATCACTACTTCTTGAGACTTACAACAAAAATAAAACATAAACTTTTTATACAAATTTAAAGCAATAGAGTTTCTGATTCCTTATAAGCTATCTTCCTATCTAAAAATAAACCCTCAAATCCCAACCTAATAATATTGTACCATTATATCTTCTCATGGACATGAACTCAAGTGTTTTTAACCTGCGGTTTTATCAAAGCCACTCTCTTATTTTTAAATTGTTAATGCTTAAGAACAAATGAGTTCTTTTCATCATGTTTTCCTTCTTTATCACTTAATAAGCTTTTGTGATTTGAATAAAGAAAAACATTTCTCTACTTGTTTTACATATCTGGAAGTTTCTGCTTCTCTGAAGTCTCCACTTTTCTTTCATTAGCTGATAAAAAGCACACATTACAGAAAAGAATAGCCTCTTTGATGGATGTGGCAAATAAGGAATATATAATTAACAGTTTATTAATAAATCAAAATAAATGTAATATGTGGCCCATCCTTTTAGTCAGGATGGGAGCTCTGGTGGTGTAGTGCCTAAGGCATTTGACTGCTAACCAGAAGGCTGGTGGTTCAAACCCACCAGCCACTCCTCAGAAGAAAGACTGGACAATCTACTTCTGTAGAGATACCACCTCAGAAACCTAAGGAGAGGTCACTATGAGTTGGAATCAACTCAGTGGCAGTAAGTTTGTATTTTTGTTTTGTTTTAGTCAGGTATGAACTGTTTGTTTAAAAGTAAATAAAGAATATATTACTATCTATTACTTAATCTCAGTATTATCTCTACAAGTTAGTCGATGTTATTGTCAAACCAGAAAAAGGGGGTTTGCTTGCTGTGGGACTGCTGGGACTAATGTGTATGTGTTATTTTACCCTGTTTGGTTCCCCTACTGCATTCCCATTTATTGGGCTGTTTTCCTTTGCTATGAGCTTGTTATCCCTTCCAAGGCCTTTAAAAGTAAAATAAGCTATTTACGTGTCTTCCAGTAACCAAGAAGAATATCTATGGGAAGTATAGTAACTTAGGCAGAAAAAAATAAGGATGCTTTAGCATAACTGATGTCTACCCTGAGAAAAGGCTTGTATAATTTCTTCAGAGACACGTGAAACCAACCTCTTCTTGAACAGTTTATAATCCATTTGGGTAGATCAAACATATACACATAAAATAACTGTAGTTCATTTCTCCCCTGTAGAAAAAGCATGGAGTAGAAAGTGGTAAATGTATACTGAATAAAGGTTTGTTCCATGTGGTAAGAATATAGAGAAGCATGATTCTCTAAAATGTACATTGATATAGATTGGGAGAAAAGTGAGTAAACTGGCATTACTATCATAAGAGAAGCAAAAGCAAAGCATACAGCAGTTGATTTGTCCTCCTGGGATGCAATGAAAGATAATGCTGTCAAGATTAGGGGTCACTTGATGTAGCCCCCAGGAGATTGGAATGAATGATTAATCATATTGCATTAGTTTTCTTAGGTACCATTTTATTCCCTACCTGGGTATACGTGATCACCAACGGCCTTCATGGTAAATACTTTAGTAATGACTATAGTATCTTGTCTCAGGTTTATGCTAACTGCAGACTGAGGTACTGAAATTAAGGTGGACAACTCTAGTCTAAAACCATTTTCAATTCTGAAAAAAATGCAGCCAACTATTAATAGTACTTATCTTTGGGATATACAGTAAATTACTTTTTTTTCCTGAAGTTTAAAGTGTCTTCTATAATAATTCTCCTTCACTTTATACAATAAAAAGGATAGATTTTTATTGTTGGAAAAGGAAAACTCTTCTACATATCCACATGATATGGGGCAATAATTTTTAGCTTTAAGTATCTTACGAGTTAACTCCATTCTTAACTTTACTTTGAAGGCTGTTTTTGTTGTGTTAGATGCCTTTGAGTCATTTCCAACTCATAGTGACCCTCTGTACAAGAGAACAAACACTACTTAGTCCCAAGCCATAGTCACAGTTATTGCTATGTTTGAGCCCATTGTTGCAGCCACTGTGTCAATCCATCTCCGAGTCTTCTTTTTCTCTGACCCTCTGCTTTACCAAGAATGATGTCCTTCTCCAAGTACTGGTCTCTCCTCATAACATGTCCAAAGTCCCTGAGATGACGTCTCATCATCCTCACATCTAAGGAGCACTCTGGCTTCCAGAGTTCATTTGTTCATTCTTCTGACAGTCCATGGTATATTTCATGTTCTTCACCACCATCATAATTCAAATGCATCAATTCTTCATCGGTCTTCCTTAGTCATTATCCAGCTTTCACATGCACATGAGGTGATTGCAAATACCATGGCTTGGGTGTAGCGTACCTTAGTCTTCAAAGTGACATCTTTGCTTTTGAACACTTTCAAGGGTCTTTGGCAGTAGATTTGCCCAATGCAGTACATCATTTGATTTCTTGACTGTTCTTTCCACAGGCATTGATTGTGGATCCAAGTAAAAATGAAATCCCTGACAACTTCAATCTTGTTCTGTTTGTCCTGATGTTGCTAATTGGTCCAGTTGTTAGGATTTTTGTTGTCTTTATGTTGAAGTGTAACCCATAATGAAGGCTGTATAGTCTATGAAGATAGACACTAAATATTAGAAACTGTTTTTTAATATATGCTAAGTTACATGAATTACATTGCAAAGTCTATGAAAATGTACTGGATACTCTTGGAAAAGTCATTAAGGCTTTTTAAGCCATGTATTTCTGTGAAATGAGAGAATGAAATAGTTAACCTTTAATGTTTACTCTATAGCTTCAAATTATATAAAATTAGGTAATTAAGCAAAAATGACTATCAAGAAGTGTTTTCACTGTTGGCTTTTTGACCGTTAAAATGATATGTATTTTTCATGAGTGAAAACGTTTCCTCTTTCTCAAAAACTAAAGTTTAGCAGGTGGTTAATTAAACCATGTTCTTTGCATTAGAAAATGTTTCCTGCAATCTTCGAGTCATTAGGACAGGATCTGGCGTGTCTTATCCATCTCCTAGCTCAAAGCCCAAGTATGTTATGTGGAATGGGACCATAGATCTTAAATATTTAACTCCCTTGGGTGGAGCATCCACGAGAAAGAGGAGAGGGCATGTGCCAGAGAACATAACCATTTCTCATTAGATTTTCAACATAGTAGTTAATTTAGAATGTTTACTGTAACCATTGATTTGGCATCATAAAATTTTGCAGGAGAGGTAAAATGATTTGAGTAAATACATCATCATATTCTTTTCATTAGTAAAATATTGTATTAGAGAAACCTAAATCTTTATTTATTTATATTTAGACTCTAAAGCAAGTGCTAAATAGCATTGTTAAAGTTAATGGTATTATCATAGTGGTGTCAGTATCAAATTTCTAGTATAATATTTTGGTTCTTTTCCTTAGCTCTCTTGCTGTTTACTGTTTGGCCATTTTATTCTCAGTAAAGGTACTAATGTATGGCTTATTCTTCAGTGTCTGTTAGAGTATTTTTTAAACATGAGTTCATATATACTCTCTGTACATGATGCTAAAAATGAGAATTTGTGTTCATTTATGCAATTTATTTGTCTCTGTCTCTGTACTACTGAACCCAGATAGTTGAGTGTTAGCCAGGTATGGGAATTGGAGGAATTATGAGTAGCTTTTTTTCACTGACTTCCTGAATAAACATTGAGAACATGTGGTAAATTGATATGTGTCAAATAACTCATATAATGGAAAAGAAAAGCCAAAAAATTATTACCTGATTCATATGCATTGTTCAGGGCCTATATAAAAGCTAAAATTTTTAGTTAGAAGGAACCCAAAAGCCCCTAGCTACCCTCAGTTTAGTGATAAGAGAACTGAAATTGGAAGGTGATGACTTCACAAAGGGGATAATAAACAACATATAGAGGTAGAGGCAAGGCTAAAACCTTGTTCTCTTGACTTGACAATATTAGTTTTAAGTGTAACTATTCATAAAAAAATAATTTATTAGAATTTTATTACAGATTACCTGTTCTATTGAAAAGCAAATGCTATGGACTGGGAGGGATTAAAAAATGTGTGAAGCAGAGTCCCTGTCCTCACCAGGGGAGAGGAGATAAAACACTGTAACAACCATATGTATGATGAGTGGTGATTCAGAGGGTTTTCATTGGCTAATTTTCAGAAGCAGATCACTGGTCCTTTCTTCCCAGTCTTAGTCTAGAAGCATAACTGAAATCCGTCCACCATGGATGATCCTGCTGGTATTGAAATACCGGTAGCATAGCTTCCAGCGTCATAGCAACACACAAGGCACCACAGTACTACAAACTAACAGACAGGCAGGGAACCGGGCAACATTTCATTCTGTTATAAGTTGGAGCCTTAGGAAAAGCCAGTGGACGTTGTATGAGACTACTACTGTAAATTTTATTTTGTGATTTGGGTGAAAGTTTATGGGGAAAATTGGTTTCCATTCAACAATCCATACACGTTCTGTTTTGTGACAGCCATTGCAGTCTCCACACTGTAACAGCATTCTTCCTATTTCCTCCCAGCGCCCACCCCTTTCCTTCATCCTTCCTTTCTATCCCTTCCCACCTTCCTAGCACTATCCTTGAGCACATGCTGTCTTCTTGATCTCATGTGCATGATTATTCTAATGTGTACATACCCTCCTGGTATTAACATTCTCCATGTAGGCCTATCATTTGGCTGAAAGTTGAGTTATGGGAGTTAAGTTCAGGTCCTAGCTTAAAGGCTGTCTAAGGGCCATAGTCTCAGGGGTTCTGCCAGTCTATATCAGACCAATAAACCTAGTCTCCTTTTTTTTTTTTATGATTTTGAGTTTTGTTCCACATTTCCCCCCACTCCATCCAGGACCTCCTATTGTGATCCGTTTCAGAGCAGTCAGCAGTGGTAGCCAGGCACCCATTAGTTCTTCTGGTCTCTGGGTCATGGAGGCTGGAGTTCACGTAGTCCATACATGCTTTAACTATTTATTTCCTTGCATATTTGATTTTCTTCACTCTTCTTTGCTCCAATGGGGAGAGACCAATAGTTGCACCATAGACAGCCACTCTCAAGCTTTGAAGACTCCAGTTGCTACTCAGCACAATAGGATGTACAACACTGTCTTCTTTTTTTTTTTTTTAAGAGCTTGTTTTACATTCAACATGCTGTGTACATTTAGTTTCACTCCCCATTTACCATGTCCAACCCTAATCCAATCTCCTCCCCTCCCTGCCCAGTAACCCTCCCCCTGTGCCCCTCATATTTATGCACTCCTTTTTGTCCTACATTTCCTCAGTTGAATGCTGGTCCTTTGGTGTCCTGTGGTCTATTGCTCTAAGGGATGTATTGCCATAGAGTATGTGGGTGCATCACCCTGGGTTGAGTGGTCTGCATGTACATCTTGTTAACTATTGGCCTGAGAGCCAGCCCCTGAGGGTACATTTTATTCCAGGTGGAGAATGTATTCCAGGAATGTATTGGGAGTCTCACTAGATTTCAACTGACCAGTAACTTCGGTCATTATTGAGTTCTTGGATTTTTGTTCCATGTTTTCCCTCCCACTCTATCCAGGATATCCAGATTTGATCCTTTCCTGAGTGGTTGGCGTTGGTAGCCAGGCACCATCTAGTTCTTCTGGTCTTGAGGGCCATTGTGTCCTAGGGCTGATTGCTTCTAAATGCCCTTGGTTTTGTTTTTTTTTTTTTTTTTTTTTTTTTTTTTTTTTTTTTTTTTTTTTTTTATTTTATTTATTTATTTATTTATTTTTGCGTTCTTCTTCACTTCTGATGCTAGGAGACCATTTGCTGCATCTTAGATGGCTGCTTGAAAGTTTTTAAGACCCCAGTCACTACTCACCAATGTAGGATGTGGAGCAAGGCTTTTATGTATTTTGTTGTGCCATTTGAGTCTGATGTCCCCCAGTACTATGATCCTAAGACGGTAGATCTATTGGATCTCTCTCCCATAGTGTCTGGTTGTCTGTGAGGGATTACTCTGTGTCTGTCTTCTGTAAGGTTCTGTAAGGACTTCAGGTATTTTGAATCACTAGTGTCTGTGCAAGATTAGCCTCAGCTGAATCTATCCTTGGTCTAGAGTATACTTCTTTTCACTGACCCCCGTCTGATTATCTCAGAGAACACTGTCTTTCTGGACTATGCTATGCCAGTTGACCTTAGTGTCCCCTGAGACTGTGGTCCTGCACCTCTATGCTGAGCAACTCATCCCCTCAGAGTGTTTGGTCATAACTAAGAAGTTTTCATAATGTTGTCCCATGTATGCTTTTCTACATTCATAGGTATATTTCCAGCACGTATAAATACATAGATAGCGATATCCTCTATCAGTCTTACTTATATTCATGAATGTAGTCCCATTCACCTTCTCATCCCTGTTCAGGTTGAGTGTTCATGTATCCACTCATAGATTATTGTCATTATTGTTATTGCAGTAATACTATTTGCAGTAGGCCGAGAGGCAGTTGTTTGCACAGAACAAGTAGATACTGCATGGTATAAAATCAGGAATGATGTATGTCAAGGTTGTATCCTTTCACCATACTTATTCTGTCTGTGTGCTGAGCAAATAATCAAGATGCTGGACTATATGAAGAAGAATGCAGCATCAGGATTAGAAGAAAATTCATTAACAACCTGCGATAGCAGATGACACAACCTTGCTTGCTGAAAGTAAAGACTTGAAGCACTTAATGATAAAGATCAAAGACAGCCTTCAGTATGGATTACATCTCAACATAAAGAAAACCAAAATCCTAACAACTGGACCAATAAGGAACATCATCATAAATAGAGACAAGATTGAAATTGTCAAGGATTTCATTTTCCTTGAATCCACAATCGATGCCCATGGAAGCAGCAGTCCGGAAATCAAATGACACAATGCTTTGGACAAATCTGCTGCAAAAGACCTTTTTAAAGTGTTAAGGAGTAAAGATGTCCTTTTGAAGACTAAGGTTTGCCTAACCCAAACCATCGTATTTTCAGTAGACTGATTTGCATGTGAGAGCCAAACAGTGAATAAAGAAGACCGTAGAAGAATTGATGCATTTGAGTTGTGGTGTTGGCATAAAATATTGACTACTAGAAGTGCTTTGGAGTACTAGAGGAATGAACAAATCCATCTTGGAAGTACAACCAGAATGCTCCTTAGAAGCAAGAATGGCCAGACTTTGTCTCTTGTACTTTGGTCATGTTGTCAGAAGGGACCAATCCCTGGAGAAGAATATCATGCTTGGTAAAGTGGAGGGTCAGTGAAAAAGGGAAAGACCCTCAACAAGATGGATTGCCATAGTGGCAGCAACGATGGCAGCAGCAGTTGTAGGAATGGCACAGTAGTGAGCAGTGTTTCATGGTTTTGTACATAGGGTTGCTGTAAGTCGGAACTGATTTAATAGCACCTAACAACACCACTACTGTAAAAAGTCAAGAAAAGGTTTATACACACACGCACACACACTCACACACCCTTAATGGAATTGAACAACAGTATGATAAATCGTAGGAATTAGAGTTCTGAATGGTTGTAACACTTGCTAATTGTTCCATTTATCTATTGCTTCAAAGCGGTCTTCCCCAAAACTCAGTGCTATAAACAAAAAACCATTTTCATTGTATCTGACAATTTTATGGATCAGAAATTCAGAATCGTAATCTGCATTTTGTTAGGATTCTCAGATGATTTGTATACACTTTAAAGATTGAGGAGTCCTACTCTAGTTGATGAATACAGAAACAGACACCAGAAATGAAAAAAGTCTATTGACCCTGACCCAGATTGTCTGCTTTTCCAAATTGTGGTCTGTTTTAAGACCCTGAATTTTCTGAGTATATATGTAATATATTTCTTGATCTTCTCTGCTTTAATTATGTTAGTAACACATTTAATTCCTTGCTCCAAACTGGCACCCTTCTATGGAGATTTTAAATTAATTTACTTGGGTTATCTGTAGAGGCTCATGTACCTACAGTATGCAATTTTGCGTGAACATTCATTGTACAAACAGAATTCTAAGAGTCCAGATGTCCTTCCTTAAGTTGTGAAAAACATTGCACATTTTATGTTACAACTTCATGGCCCTTAACAATGAATATGTATCTGTCTTTAAAGGCATGATATAATAATATTCAAAATACATTAAGCATTCACTGTTTATGCTTTCACTATTTCATTTGAAGCTAGAAATTGGCTTAAAAATTAACTTAAAGCACATTTTTCTGGAGGTGTGAAAAAAAATTATCAGTTCATTATCAGACATTTTAAATAGAGTTGAAATGAAGCAAGTTATAATTTAAAACTAAATTTCTATTCAAATAATTTAGCAGAGACTATAGTAATGATCAAAGGAGCTCTGGTGATACAATGATTTATATACATGGCTGCTAGCCAAAGGTTGGTGGTTCAAACCCACCAGCCACTCCATGGGAGAAAGATGAGGCAGTCTGCTTCCATAAAGATTTACAGCCTTGGAAACCCAATGGGGGTTACTGTGAGTTAGAATCGACTCAGTGGGCATGAGTTTGGTTTGGTTTGGTTTGGTTTATAGTAATAAGCAACTATAATTCTTTGAATATTTTTACACTGCAGGCTAATTCCCTGCTCTTGCATGGCAGTACTTGATATGCCATTATAAAATTAAACTAATGGGACTGTACCACACTATTAGGATTCAGTCTTCTAGATTAAGCAACATTTCCATATAACACTGGTAGTGTAAGCAAATATTTTATTTATCAAACAGAAAGCATTTGCAGGTGACTTCAGAAAAGGAACAGGTGAAAAAAATAAATCATTAGTTTTAACATCTTTGCAGGAAACAATTGTAAATTAAAACAATGTCTTATTTATCTGCCAAGTGCTTGGGAACTGATAAGGTCAAAGGCCCAGCCTCTGTTTATCTTTCTCAGGCTGAGACTTCCAGGGAATAAAGTTTGTATTCAGAGGTATGTGTTGGGAGTAAAAACCTGAAGTGTTCCCAGAGTTGAATTCTTCACAGAAATGACAGAGACGGAATGCTGAGAGAATGCTCTCAGAAAACCTGTGGCCACCTGAGTCTTTAAAGTATTCAGGTCAGAGGTTGATTTCTGTTTAAGAACTTGTTAATAGAATGAGATCATATGGCTTCTTGTCATCTCATTTATGAACTCACTTTTCTTCACCCAGTCAATAATTGAGTTCTAGACCTTGGATACCACTAATTAGCTCTAAACCCTGGAGAAGTCTTTTTATTTATTTATTTACTTACTTACTTACTTACTTACTGATCAATTGATTTATTGATTGGCTTTTTTATTGTGATTTTGGTGAAAGTTTACAGAGCACATTGATTTTTTCCATTCAAGAATTGGTACACATTTTGATTGGTAGCACTGATAGTAATCCCTACAATGTGTAACAGCACTCTTCCTACCTCCTCCCTGTGTTTACTGTTCCTATGCGTTTTCTTCCTATCCCTTCCTACTTTCTGACCTTTATTCCTGGGCAAATGGTGCCCATTGATGTCATAAGATTGGTTGTTCTAGGCAGTGTCTGCTTCCACAGTGTTATTCACCTTATAGACTTGTTTGAAATTAAGGGCCATAGTCTCAGGATTTCGACCAGTCTCATCCACAGCAATAAGTCTGGTCTTTTTTTTTTTTTTTTTGAGTTCTGTTCCACATTTTTCTACCATTCTATCCAGGACCACCTATTGTGATCCTTTTCAGAACAGTCATCAGTGGTAGCTGGGCATCATCTAGTTCTTCTGATCTTGGGATCATAAAGGCTGGATTTCGCCGTCTAGTCGGACCCAACTTACAGCGACCCCTCCTTGGGTTTCTGAGGAGGTATCACTGCAGAAGTAGATTGCCCAACCTTCCTTGTGAGGAGTTGCTAGTGGGTCTGAACCTCAAGCCTTCTGGTTAGCAGTCAAGTGCTTTAGACACTACGCTACCAGACTTTGAGAGTTTTTTCCTTTTTTTAAATTTATAAAGTTCATATTTTACCTTAAAAACTGGGCTATCTTTTTATGATAATATATAAAAAAGGTAATCCTGAAAGCATTTGGAAAGGAAAATAGTGTCATTGAAAAATTATCCCTACTTGATGAAAATGTTTGAAATTAGTTTTGATGAATTTTGGAGGGTTGAAAATTAAAATCTATATTTTACTTTTTACTTTAGTCATCCCCATTTAAGTTGTTGTTGTTGTTATGTGCCGTCGAGTCGGCCCCGACTCATAGCGACCCCTCCTTGGGTTTCCGAGGCAGTATCACTACGGAAGTAGGATTGCCCAACCTTCCTTCTGGGGAGTGGCTGGTGGGTTTGAACCGCCAGCCGTCTGGTTAGCAGACAAGTGTCTTAGCCACTATAAAGTTTAAATAATTGTTTAAATAATTGTAAATAATTGTAACTGTTTTCTATCAGTAAGTTTAGCAACAAAACTTTACAACTTAAATGGGGATGACTGAAGTAAAAATTAAAATACAGATTTTAATTTTCGACCCCTCGAACATGGAGAAATAGGCAGAAAAACTGCAAAGATCCTCTTCTACAAAGAAAAGGGGAACCAATTAACACAGATACCGAAGATAATCCTGGATCCCTGAGCCTTAAAGGGAAGGATGTAGAAGTGGACTAAAGTCCAACAGAAGAATTTACATGAAAACACCAAAAAAGGAGACATACGGAGCTGTGGTCTGGCAGTGATCCTGACTGCACAGACAGCTGGGATATTGCCGAGTGGTGGTGGGACCTAAGAATTAACCTAAAAATCAGCCCTGCTAGCCAGGGCCTACACGGAGGACTGCTCTGCTGGCTGGTGAATAAAAAGGAAAGTAACAGAGAGGAAGGCAGGCTGAGCTGTAGATTTTTGTCTGTCCAGAGGGCGAAGTCATTTTGAATGTTTACAAGTGTTTTGACCATTTTGGATATTTAAAGTGACAGCATTTTCCCAGATTCCAGGGACTTAAGAACAGGCTCCACTTGCTGGGAACCTCAAGGACATTCAGACACAGTTGGCTGGAAAGGTGTGACATTCCCCATGCTACTCTTATAGGCCACACCCTCTTGGTGAATGGAGGTGCGGCCATCCCTCACTCCCACCCACCTTCTGGGCTGGCAGGAATTCCATCCCAGTCTGTGTACTCAGGGGGAGCCTGGGTGCCCTGCCCTACCCTGCCCTGATTTTTTTTTTTTCTTTTTCTGTTTTTTAGTTTGTTTGTTTCTGTTTTAAAACTACTATAATTATTACTTTTGTCCATTTTACTATTATTATTTATTCTTCCCCTCCCAGGTTCTAGTTTTCAGCTTTTTTTCTTTTTCCTGTTCCTAGTTGCAATTTTTTTTTTCTTTCTAGTGGTTAACCCCATTCCTTGTTTTTCTTTTTGCATTTTTCCCAGTTTTTTCTTCGTTATTCTCCTTCTCTACCTTTTTTTCTCTTAATTGCCCTCTCCCCAGTTACTGCATTTGTTTTCTTCTTTTTTTTTCCCCCCCTTTTTTATTTTTTTGGTTACTGTTCCTGTGTGATTATACAGTGTGTTTTGTCCATTTGCTTTTACATGTTTGATGGTTATTCAGTTGTTATTTTTGTCTGAGTGGAAGACAGCAACAGTCCCCATATGACACCAACTACACCCACACCTCCTACAGCTTCACTTCCTGAGTGAGAGCCACCACTTCCTTCTCCACCAACGGGGCAATGATAAACAACCACCAAGAAGAGCCTGACTCACCCTTGGCTGCTCTTCACAAACAGTTAACAGAGCTAAATACAACAACTCTACAATGTCTCGGAGACAACAGACCATCACAGTCCACACAAAGAAGCAAGATAAAGTGGAAGAAACAAGGGAGCAGGATACAGATCCAGAACACATCCCTGAGGAAGAAGCAGCATTGGAACTCTCTGATAAGGAATTCAAAACAATTATATTTAGGTATCTTCAAAGGATTGAGAAACAGACCAAGGAAAACACAGATAAAACCCTGGACGAATTTTGGAAGAAAATGCAAGAACAAAATGACAAAATAAATGAAAAATTAGAAATGATTCTAAGTCCACAGATAGAAATCAAGGAGATTAATACTAAATTGTCAGAATTAGATAACATGTTGAAAGGGCAAAGGAATAGAATTGATGCAATGGAAGACAGAATTAATGAGATTGAAGACAAATACCTGAATTCTTCTTTGGAAAGGGATCAGTCAAAAAAAAAGATCAAAACAAAATGAAGAAAGCCTAAGGTTCATGTGGGATACCGTCAAAAGGAATAACCTATGTGTCTTTGGAATCCCAGAACAGGAAGAGAAAAATAAAACCACTGAGAAAATTGTCCAAGATTTGTTGGAGAAGAACTTCCCTGAGATGATGAAAGATGAGAATATATCCATTCAGGAAGTCCAACAAACCCCAAACAGGATAGACCCCAAAAGAAAATCACCAAGACACATCATCAAGCTCATCAAAACCAAAGACAAAGACAGAATTCTGAAAGCATCACAGGAAAAACAAAAAGTTACTTACAAAAGACAGCCAGTAAGAATAGCTCTGATTTCTCAGCAGAAACTATGCAAGCGAGAAGGCAATGGGATGGTATATATAAAACCCTGAAAGAGAAGAATTTTCGACCAAGAATTTTATACCTGGCAAAACTGTCCCTGAAATATGATGGTGAAATTAGGAGATTTCCAGATAAGCAGAAACTAAGGGAATTTGTTAAAACCAGACCAACCTTACATGAGATACTAAATGGAGTCCTTTGAACAGAGAACCAAAAATAGCAAACAACAACTGACCATTAATTTTCAACCCTCCAAAATTCATCAAAACAAATTTAAAACATTTTCATCAAGTAGGGGTAATTATTTGATGACACTATTTTCCTTTCCAAATGCTTTCAGTACCTTTTTTATATATCATCATAAAAAGATAGCCCAGTTTTTAAGGTAAAATATGAAGTTCATAAATTTTAAAAAAGGAAAACACTCTCAAAAGTCTTATCAGTGGTAAAAAAAAAAATGCAGTTTAGATTTTTGAGTTGTTCATTTGCTAATTAAGTGCAAGATTGACTTATAAAACAAGGTTTAATACCACTGTTCTTTCCTCTGGGTATTTTGGGAATATGTTAATGGAGCCCAAGGTGTTTTAATTGCCCTTTGTTTAGATGAATGCCAGTGAACTGAGTTAATTTGTGTTTTAGAAACTAGAGTGTGAATTTATACTTTAGAGGTTGCCTGATGGACATTTCATGTGAAAATCCAACCAGGCTCTCAAATTAACATATCCAAAATTGAAGTTACCATCTTCTCCCCCAAGTTGTCCCTTCTTTCATTTCATGATTCAGTTACTTTTGAAATGGATGGGAAGCAGTCACCCAGGGAAATGAACTGGAAAATTAGAGGAGGAAAAAAGTTTTCCACATGAAGCTAAATCTCAAGCAACACGCCCTATCTGTATAGCCTTTATTCTTTATGTGAGGAAAAATTGCTATAGATAAAAAGAAAGAAAACTTTTTGGGAGGTTTCTTAAGATTTCCAGCATAATTTGGACCCTCTTCTGATGTGTTGATATATTACTCTACAGTTCACTTGAATAAAAGTTATAATCTTAGAGAAATTGATAAAGCTTATAAATGTTATTTTAGGGCAAAACGCAGCAAACTATGGCCCACAGGCCAAATCCAGCCTGCTGCTTTGTTTATTTACCACCCATCTGCCAGTTTGTTGTACTGTAGTGGCTTGTGTTTTGCTGTGAGGCTGGTTCTGTACCACCGGTACTTCATATACCAGCAGGGTCACACACTGGTTTCAGCAGAGCTTCCAGACTAAGACAGACTGGGAAAAAAGACGAAACCATCCACTTCTGAAAAAATAGGCCAGTGAAAACCTTATGAATAGCACTTAAGCACTGTCTGATGTGTTACTGGAAAACTTTATGGGTAGCAGTGAAACATTGTCTGATATAATGCCAGAAGATGAGCCCCTCAGGTTGGAAGGCACTCAAAATATGACTTGGGCAGAACTACCGCCTCAGAGTAGAGTGGACCTTAATGACGTGGATGGAGTAAAGCTTTCAGGACCATCATTTTCTATGGGGGATGACTCAAAATGAGAAGAAACAGATGCAACATTCATTAATGATTGTAATGAGGTATATGTGAAATATGAATCTAGGAAAATTGGAACTTGTCAGAAATGGAATGTATAAAGATCAATATCCTAGGCATTAGTGAGCTGAAATGGACTGGTATTAGCCATTTTGAACCAGAAGATCCTAGCTCTACTACATTGGGAATGAAATATTGAAAAGAAATGGCATTGCATTCATCGTCAAAAAGAACATTTGAAGATCCATCCTGAAGTACAGTGCTGTCAGTGATAGGATAATATCCATATGCCTATGAGGAAGACCAGTTAACACTATTATTATTCAAGTTTACGCACCAATCACTAAAGCCAAAGATGAAGAAATTGAAGATTTTACCAACGTCTGTAGTCTGAAATTGACCAAACATAAAATCAAGATGTATTGATAATTAGTGGTGTTTCAAGTGTGAAAGTTGGAAACAAAGAAGAATCATTAGTAGTTCAAAAGTAAAGCCTTGTTGATAGAAATGACACCAGAGATCACATGATAGAATTTTGCAAGACCAATGACATACTCATTGCAAATACCTTTTTTAAACAACATAAATGGTGGCTGTGGTAGTTGTGTGTGAGCTTGACTTGGCCTGGTTTTGAATGGCTAGACAGCTGGATAGTTATTTCCCCATGATGAGACTGGTAATCAACTCCATGGTGGAGTCTACTCTGACCATCTGAATAGCTGCCTTAGGGATGCCTTAGCTGCTTCCAGTATATAAGCAGCAGCTTTGAGGAAGGTCTCTAGCTTCTTGGAACATCTAGATCCTGCATTTGGCCGAGTCTTCATCTCAATAGCCTGCCAGATTGTCTGTCAGTCCTGTGACTGTTAATGGACTTGAATTGGTGGCCTGCCATATTGCTTGATAATCTTGGGACTGTGCCATTTTACTTGTCAGTCTTGAGTTTGTCAGTCTCAGCAGCCAGCACCTGCCTGAGCTAAGAGATGCCTCCAGCTTCAGTGGGCCAGGAGCAAAAGGCAGTGCTGAAGCCCAAGGTCAGCCCCTAGAGCTGGCACTTTGAACTCGGATTTTTAGCCTCCTAAACTGTAAGAGAATAAATCCCTGTTTGTTAAAGCTACCCATTTGTGGTATTTCAGTTAGAGCGGCACTAGAGAAATAAAACAGTGGCTATACACATGGACCTCCCCAGATAGAATACATAGTAATCAGGTTGACTGCATCTGTGGAAAGAGGCAATGGAGAATCTCAATATCATGGATCAAAACAAGAGCAGGAGCTGACTGTGGAACAGACCATCAGTTGCTCATATGCAAGTTCAGCTTGGAGCTGAAGAAAATTAAAACAAGTCCACAAGAGCCAAAATACAACTTTGATTACATCCCTGAATGTAGAAACAATCTGAATAGATTTGATGTATTGAACATCAGTGACTGAGACCAGATGAGTTGTGGGATGACATCAAGAACATCATACATGAAGAAAGCAGAAGGCCATTGAAAAGACAGGAAGGGAAGAAAAGACACAAATGAGTGTCAGAAGAGACTCTGAAACTTGCTCTTGAATAAAGAGTAGCTAAAGCAAGTGAAGAAATGATGAAATAAAAGAGCTGAACAGAAGATGACAAAGAGTGGCTTGAGAAGACAAAGTAAAGTATTATAGTGAAATGTGAAAATACCTGGAGTTAGATGAACAAAAAGGAAGAACATACTTGGCATTTCTCAAGGCAAAAGAACTGAAGAAAAACTTCAAGCCTCAAGTTGCAATACTGAAGGATTCTATGAGCAAAATATTGAATGATGCAGGAAGCATCAAAAGTAGATGGTACAGAGTCACTGTACCAAAAAGAATTGGTCAACATGCAGTCGTTTCAGGAGGTTACATATGATCAAGAACCAATGGTAACAATGTGGAACAAAACTCAAAATCATTTGGAGAAAAAAAAAAAGGAGAGGGACCAGGTTTGCTGGCCTGATAGAGCTTGGTGGAACCTCTGAGACTATGGCCCCTAGCTGTACCTCAGATCTGGAATTATACCCACACCTGTGGTTTCCAGCCAAACAAAAGACAGGCATATGAGTTGAACATTTACCTGAGGTAGATACACTCCTTGGAGAGAACAATCATTGAGAAAGAAGGGCTGCCTATGCACAGGGAGACAGCTCAGGGGGCAGGAGTCAATGGAGGGATGGACACAGGGAAGAGTTAACTATGGGGAGGAAGTGGGAGGGGAGCTATTGCATTGTGGTAAATTGTGGTCAATGTCATGAGACAAAGTGTATGTGAACTGCTGTGAATTTGCTCTATAAATTTTCACCCAAATCACAATTAAAAAAAAAAAAAAAAGAACCAATGGTATTGAAGGAAGAAGTCCAAGCTGCACTGAAGGCATTGTCAAAAAACAAACCTTCAGGAACTGACAGAAAACCCATTGAAATGTTTCAACAAATGGATACAACACTGGAGGTGCTTATTCATTTATGCCAAGAAATTTGGAAGACAGTTACCTGGCCGACCAACTGGAAGAGATCCAGCAGAATGTGGAAATTACCAAACAATATCATTAATATCACACACAAGTAAAATTTTGCTGAAGATAATTCAAAAACAGTTACAGCAGTGTATTTATTGATAGAGAACATCCAGAAATTGGATCCAGATTCAGAAGAGGATGTGGAATGAGAGATGCTATTGCTGATGTCAAATGGATCTTGTCTGAAAGCAAAAAAATACCAGAAAGATGTTTACCTGTGTTTTATTAATTATGCAAAGGCACTCGACTATGTGGATCATAACATATTACAGATGATAACCCGGAGAAGAATGGAAATTCCAGGATACTTAACTGTGCTTATGTGGAGCCTGTACATACACCAAGAGGCTGTTGTTTGAACTGAACAAGGAGATAATGTAAAGTTTAAAGTCAGGAAGGGTGTATGTCAGGATTGTATCCTTTCATTCAATATGTATGCTGAACAAATGATCTAAGAAGCAGGACTATATGAAGAAAAACATGGCATCGAGATTGGAGGAAGCATCATTAAAGATCTATGATACATAGATGACACAACCCTGCTTGCTGAAAATGAAGATGACATGAAGCACTTACTCATGAAAACCACAGACTACAGTCTTCACTGTGGAGTACATTTCAACATAAAGAAAACAAAAACCTTCACATTTGGACCAATAAGCAGCAGCATTATAAATTGAAAAAAGATTGAAGTTGTCAAGCATTTTATTTTACTTGGATCCACAATCAACACCTATGGAAGCAGCAGTCAAGAAATCAGATGACGTATTGCGCTTGGTGAAAGCCCCTCTACCTTGGCTTCAGCTCTGCCCCTTTTTCCTGGCCCACTGGGTCTGGAGGTATCTCTTCACTTAGGCAGCTGCTGCTGGCTGCTGAGGCTAACAAGCCTCAGGTCAACAAATAAAATGGCATAGTCCCAATATTACCACAGTACAACAGACCAATTGTTCAAGTCCATAGACAATCCCATGGTTGGCAGGAAACATGGCAGGCTGCTGAGTGAACACTTGACTACATGCAGGATCCAGGCATGCCAAAAAGCTGCAAAGACCTTTCTCAATGCTGCTTCTTATATACTGGAAGCAGATCACATCCCTAAGGCAGATACTCAACTGCTCCAGTATATTCCACCATGGAGTTGATTACCAATCTCTTCATGGGAAATAACTACATCCAGCTGCCCAGCCAGCTCAAAACAAGGCCCAGCCAAGTTGACATACAACTTAACTACCACAGATACACATATGTACACACACATACTTTTTTAATAATTTGTGAATAAATTGTAGATAAAAGGACTCTGTAGGAGCTCTGGTGGTACAGTGCCTAAGGCATTTGACTGCTAAGCAGAAGTCTGATGGTTCAAACCCACCAGCCACTCCTTGGTAGGAAGATTGGGCAATCCACTTCCGTAGAAATACCGCCTTGGAAACCCAAGCAGGGGTCACTATGAGTTCCAGTCGACTCAGTGGCAGTGAGTTTGGTTTTTTTATTCTAAAGATGCCAGTGAATATTCATTCCATAAAAGTAAGGACATGCTCTTGTCATTGAATTGTACATGTGATGATTACTGAAAAGGCAAGTGTTCTGGTATGCATA
>NW_006921594.1:12118016-12128227 GCF_000298275.1 Orycteropus afer afer | reverse complement strand
CCGAGAGGAGGTCAGGAAAAAGAGACATTTGTGAGGTCAATACACTTGGTATGCATATATTTACCACAATAATAATAATATAGATGTTCTCTTAACTAAACATACAATACAGTTAACAAAATCAGGAAAGTACCATTGATATAATAAAGTTAGACTTCATTCAGATTTTATCAATGCCCCCAAAATGTCCTTTAGCAAAAGAAAATCCCAGTTCATGCATTGCTTTATGTTGTCATGTCACTTTAAAACCAAAAATAAAATAATTCACTGCTGCCCAATCAATTCTGACTCACGGTGCCTCTGTAGCTCTTTAGTGTCCTTTAGTCCTATTGTTTTTGTATATCATGATACTGATGTTTGAAGAGTAGGCTGCCCCTCAACTTAGGTTTGTCTGATGTTTCTTCACAATTAGATTCAGGTTGTACACTTCCAGCAAGAATACAATAGAGTCGATGCTGTATTCTTCCCAGCGCAGCATATCAAGAGGCATATGATGCAGGTTTTTGTCAGGACTTGTGATGTTGACTTTGATAACTTGGTTAAAGTGGTATCAGTCAGGTTTCTCCACTATAAAGATAACACTTTTCCCTTTATAATTGAGTATCTGTGGGGAGATTTTTTAAATGATTGTAATATACACACAACACATACAATGTTTTTTCATATTCTGTGTGTATATTGCAGTGACATTGATTATACTCTTCAAGCTGTACAACCATTTTTACTCTTTTTCCAAATTATCCTACTGCCATTAGCATACCTTCAGTGCAGTAGGTTGATACTGTCCTCTTCAAAAGGAAGTCACTGTTTAGCCTATGCTTAAGGAGTAAGGAATTAAGTTCTACTTCCTTGAGGGAGTTGCAGCTACATAAATTATTTGGAATTCTGCAAGAGAGATTTTTCTATTTTCTCTCATTCATTGATTCATTCATTTATATCAGTTTGGACTCATGGGTATTTGTTTTATACTTTGGGTTATAATTTATTTGTGTTTTATCATGTTGATCCAGCTTTGGGTATTCGAAGCTCAGTTGCCTCTGTGATATGTCTCCATTACTGTGGATTTATGTGTTTGTCTTGCTTTTTCAGTATGTCCTTACTTTCTGACACTACAAGACATTCTAAGCTTACATATTTCCTGCCTACTCCTAGAATCAGTGTTTTGGATTTTTTAAACTGAATTCTGTGATGCTGTCTCTTGGTTGATTTTTTGCTTTGTTTTGTTTTGTTTTAAACCCGGAGCAATCATGAGTCTATTTTCATCACAATATTTCAACAATGGTCTGTTTGCTTCGTGGCTCTCCAGCTATCCTGAATATTTTGTTTTTAGTTGCAACCAAGATTCTTATCAGGTGACTAAAGGAACAGCTCATACTTTTTTACCTGAAATTTATCATATTGTCGATAAATGAGCTGGTTCTGTACAAGTGAATTTTTCAGATCCTTAAAGTTTACACTTTTCATTTGCCCATTCTTTCCTTCCTTCAAAGAATATATTTTGTTTGTTTTTGTTTTGTAGCATGTGTTTTTTTATTGTGATAAAGATATATATTATAACACATGTGTCATTTCAACCTTTATTGTATGTCCAATTCACTGACGTTAATCATGTTCACCAAGGAGCTCTGGTAGGGTAGTGCCTAAAGCACTTGACTGCTAACCAGAAGGCTGGCAGTTCAAACCCACCAGCCACTCCTCGGAAGGAAGATGGGGCAATCTACTTCCATAGTGATACTGCCTTGGAAACCCAAGGAAGGGTTGCTATGAGTCAGGTCCGACTCGACGGCGTCTAACAACAACATGTTGTGCAACTGCCAGAACTATCCATTTCCAAATGTTTTCATCACCTTAACAGAAACTCTGTGCCCTTTAAGCAGTCACTACCCCATTCCCCCTCTGCCTGCCCATGGTAACTACTGATAAACTTTGGTCTCTCTGCATTTGCCTATTTAGATATTTTATGTAAATGGACTCATAATACTTACCCTCTTGTGTGTGATTTATTTCACCCAGCATAAGTGTTTTCAACAGGTAATATATTTTAATCATCTGCCATGTGCTAGGCACTGTGCTGCATGCTCAGGACCCAGAAATAAGACAGGGCTCTATTGTTTGTCTACTGGGGACATGGTTACACTTCAGTGTGATAAGTGCTATGATGAAGATGAGCTCAAGATGCAGTAGAAGCCAAGTGTGGAGATCAAGGAAGACTTCTTGATGTTTTGAAGGATGAATATTAATTAGCAAGATGAAATGGGAGAAAATGAGTGAGTTAGGGAGAAGAACAAGAATGTACAGGTAATCCCCAACTTACAACAGGGTTTCATATAGACAGCTCCATAATAAGTCAATTCTGACATAAATCGAATACATTTTTTTCTTTAGTTTTCATTTTTATTGTCTTTTATTAACAGTATCTTTATAAATTTATCTTTGTTTTTCTTTCGGGGTAGGAAACATTGCATATAAACATCTGTAAATGTACATCAGCAGTCTACACACGGCAACATTGTATGCAGTACATATTACTAACAATAAACCAAAAACCCACTGCCCTTGAGCCAGTTCGAGACCCCCATTGGGTTTCTAAGGTGGTAAATCACCCCATCCTCCTTCCACAGAGCAGCTGGTGAATTCAGACTTCCAACTTTCTGGTAGGCAGGCAAATGCCTTAGGTACTGTGCAACCAGAGCTCCTTATTACTAACAATAAGATGCACCAAAAAAATCAGATGATCATTAGTGCAGTTTGACGTAACTCTAATACATCATAAGTCAGGGACTACCTGTATTATGCAAAATGAACAGCGTGTAACTGAAAGAGTATGGCACTTGTGAAGAAGTACTGTAAGTTCATTGTCACTGGAACATAAAATAAGATGGAGGCAGTCCTGAGAGGTAGGGCTGAGACTCATCATGAGGGACCTCATAGACCATTTGTATGTTTACATTTTGGGGTCATTGTTGGAGAGTTTTTAGGCTGAGGAACAGTCACTCTGCTAGAACTGTGGAGAAGGAATTAGAGTAGCACAGAAACTAGGTGAAGGATCAGTTTCAAAATTGAAGCTAGACATGAGCACAGTAGTAGCAGATGAAGTGGGGGTGGATTGGAGAGAGATAAAGGATTAGAATTAAATAACATTATCAAACAGGTGGATCTGGGGGTTAAAAGAAAGGGAGAAGTCAAAATATATATCAAGCTCCTGCCTTGTTTATTAGGGATGGGATGGGGCAATTTACTATGAAAGAAAATTCAAGAAGAGAAACATTAGAATTGGGAGAAACTGATGAGTTCAGATTACAGATTGTTGAATTTGAGCTAAAATGGTATCATTGATTTCTCTGGTTTTTAGTTGTTGATTTTCGGAGTTACTTCTAAAAATCCCATAAGAATCTTAATTTGTCTTTCAAACTGTGGTTTATTCACTCAATAGCAAATAGTTTAACATATTTGTTAATATGTTTGCCAATTCACACTATTCATTATACAAGATACTGTATTAAGTTCTAGAGCATGGGTAATAATTTAAGTAATGAATAAAATGCAGACCTTATCTACATGGTCCTGACAGTATAGGCATGTACAAAAAATAGCTGAAATACATTATTTTTCTTGACAGATGTTTTATTTTTAGTAATTTATATGATATTTACTTTAATAAATAATACCTGGCATAGTGCCTAAAGCATTTGACTGCTAACCAAGAAGGCTGGCAGTTCCAACCCACCAGCCATTTCTCAGAAAGAAGATTGGGCAATCTACTTCTGTGGTGATACCGCCTCAGAAACCCAAGGAGGGAGGGGTCACTATGAGTCGGATCCAATTCAACAGCAGTGGGTTTTTGGTTTAGTATTAATAATTGTAATGATAAAATAATATCTGAAGATTTACGTCTCTGGTGGTGGTGTTTGTGACAGTGACAGACAAGTAAATGGCTTTGGATTGTATTACTTTAACAGTAATCCCTAGTTCCTTAAAATTATATGATGTTGTTGTTATGTGCCGTCAAGTTGGACCCAACTCATAGCAACCCCTCCTTGGGTTTCCAAGGCAGTATCACTATGAAAGTAGATTACCCCGTTGTCCTTCTGAGTAGTGGCTGGTGGATTTGAACCACCAGCCTTCTGGTTAGCAGTCAAGTGCCTTAGCCACTATGCTACCAGAGCTCCCCCCCAAAAATTATATGATAGCAAAGATAATAAAAGAATAATAAAACTTCTTACTTTGTTAATTTCTTATTTTTGACTAACCATCTTAGTTAGAAGGAATTTAGTGAAAAGTCAATCAGGTAAAGTAGTTTTGAAATTATTTTTTAAAACAGATTAATCCCTGTGACCAAGATAGTACATTACTGTTGGTAAAAACCATGCTTATGACTTCATCATGCATTTATTTTTTGGCATGAATTTCATTTCACGGGTTCCTGTGCAGGGATAATGAGTTAAAGAATGCATGAAGTTCCTCTTAACAAAATAAATTCTGAGTGTTATAGTCATGAAAATGCTAACAATACTATCTGTGATCACTGTCAAGTCCTGCTTGTCAGCAGGTATTTTGAGTGATATACATGAAAGGAGCAGCTGAGATTTTATTTTCATCATTATCCTCTGGTAATGTCTTAACTTAATCATAAAAAGATAAAATGACAATAAAAATCAAATGGAGCTTTGACACAATCCTTACACTCAAAGAAGTGTGTACAAAAGGAACCATCGTGCACAAGGCAAGTGGGAACCTCTATTTGGGGTTCCAAGTGGTTTGTCTTTCCTTCTGTATTAATCTTATACCTGAACACAGTGTCCTCATTTTTCATTGTCCTTTAAATCTTAACTAATTTGTACCAAAGGAAAGGAGGCCTGGCCAGTGTCCTGACCATAACATCTTAAGCTTACTAAAGCACTGGTGAGCTTTGCAGAATTTGGAGCAGGACCTGAAACTCTCCTTTACTGACGGGTGGCTGGGGCAACTGGAAGGTCCTCTTCCTGTGGATCACTTTATGAAAAGAATGTACCTTTTCCTGGGTATCCGTGCATGATGGGCTGATCTGAAAGGCTTGAGAGTTCTACATACTGCTGGTGTAGTTGCTCAGGTAGGTGAGATGGCTCTGCTGCTCACTGTGCCTGCTGCTGCTACAGGTCTGTCTCCATGGGTCCAGGCTACTGCAGTGTCCCTCTAGGAGGTTCCCATTCTGCAGTCAGAGCCTGGTGCCCCTCTTCCCACCACTGCATAATATAGTTATGTCATGCTGACCAAGATGCTGCAATTTTTGTTTCTTATGATCAGTAGCAGTCTAAGAATTGTCCTTAAATTGCAGTGCTTCTATGCTGTGTGGTCTCTGTATTTCTGGCATTTTTCTTGGGATTGGGGCCAGAACAGTGTCGGAGTATTTGAGAGGGCCCCTCCCAGATCGGCTGTACTGGCAACTGGTTTGTAAGTGTTCAGGGAGTCAGAGTTCTCTCCTCCGTGCACAGCCCAGGTAGGCTGCGTGGTCAGGATAGTTGAGGCCTGGCTCATGCAGACCCCAACCAGATTACAAAAAACAAACAACATATGTGACACTAGAAGAGCAGGTAAAAATGGTTGGTACCTGCTGAAAGAATTGCAGAGAGGAAAAGGATGAGATATGCCTGAGTGGGCAGGTCTATTTGCTGTGGTTCAGCAGTCAGATCCGGCCTCCCATCTGAACCATCTCCCAAGGACCTCCTGGCTTCCCTTCTGCTGTGTCTGGGGTGCTGAGCTCTTTGGTTTTGAAATATGTCTGAATTCTTGATTTTGAAACACCTGTTTAGCCATTTCTTCTGTGGCAGCAAGACCAGGGAATCAGTTCCTTTGAAAGGCTTGTAGCAGGACACTTGTTTGGGATCTCCTTACATTTGTCTGGTCTGGTCTGACTTCTTTTGGAAAGTGTTCTTCAGTCCAGGGTTGGGGTTGACTCGGGTCCTGGGTTTCATCTGTCACCTGAGGAGCATCCAGACCTCAGTTGTCTCTGTTTAAGTCTGTGGTTTTTAAAACAACACTAAATTTTATACTCTAGGACTCTAATTTCTTTGGCCCGTTGTTGCCTTGTAGCTTTATTAAGGTAAGCGTTGTGTTCTAACCATATTTGGGGGGTATTCTTTTGCCTCTTGCTGTAAGCAGTCCTCCTTTCACAGACTTTTCTTTGTAGGGTGCCAGCAAGAAGCTTCTCTTGTCCCAGGGATGTGCATGCCCTCTCCAGTGCAAGGTTGTCCTCAGCAGTCCCAGAAGACCCAGAGAGCAGCTATAATATAATTAAAACCACAATTTTTCACTTACTGAACAGATACTTTCCAAGTTTGTTGTGGTTGAACAGTCCACTAATTGATCACTTGCAAAGGAATAATACATTTGAGGATTAAATACTGAATAGTCCCAGTGTATCACACTCTTGAGTTCTCAAAAATAAAAATAAACTGGGGGGAACAATTAGATGTGTGGAAATTTCTCAAATGAAAAATGTATTCCTCTGGCTCAATCCTGACAGCTATTGTACAACAGCCTAACCTTAGCTAATGTGCCATTACCTCTAAAACATTTCTCTTCCATTTCCTAGCAGAGCATAGCTGGTGGTGCCATTATCCTAGTAGAAATCACAGTGCTATAGTATACTCACATAGCATATTAATCTTGCCAGCTCTTCCCATTGTGCAGATACCTCCATAAATGCAAGTTTGGCTTATGTGTCATTTTACACATTTTTAGCATACTTATTGTGACATTAATTGTGACATTATTGTCTGTATAAAGGAATTAATCAAATGGCTTAAAAAGGTCCTAGTGATTAGGATGGGAGCTCTGGTAGCATAGTGGCTAAGACACTTGCCTGCTAACCAGACGGCTGGTGGTTCAAACCCACCAACCACTCCTCGGAAGGAAGGTTGGACAATCCTACTTCCGTAGTGATACTGCCTCGGAAACCCAAGGAGGGGTCACTATGAGTCGGGGCCGACTCGACGGCACACAACAACAACAACAAGTGATTAGGATATAACCTAGTCTGTACTAGGTTATATTCTCATGAAATATCTCAGCATTTCCATAATGTTGCTAGCAAGTGATATCAACCCATTTTTGCAGACAGAAAGATTAAAGTAGTGGTTTAGATGTATCACTTCAGACCACTTTGTCCAATCATGTTTTACCTATATATGCTGGTTCCAAAATAATATTCTTCAAAATAAAACAGGTGAATTCAGCTGTTGGATAACAAGTTTATATAATCCCTTCATCACAAGAGGCAGTTCCAAAAGAAGACAGAAGATATTCAACACAATCTTGTAATTTTTACAAAACAAGCAATAGAAAAATGACTGGGACACAGTCCAAGAGGCTCCTGGATATTTAAAGCTTCCCTTGATTAGAGTGAATTTAATAGGATAGACATCATTAGGTTTATAAATACCCACTGAAATACAAAACTAGAAGCACAGTTCATACCTTAGCTGGATGAGTGACAAAAAAGCAGGATTTTCCAGCAGTTGTTTTGTTAATAGCTTCTAAACAGAAGTGACTAGAACAAACTACAGACTATGGATAGGCTGTAAAGTGGTTTCTAGCTTCTTTTATAGATCTGTACTATAGGAAATTCATTGACCTTCTAAACACACTCATTCTCATAACATTTCATGAGAAAAATGGTATATTTTAATATGGAATTAATGATTTGATGTCTAAGATTTAATAAACTTCCAAAGTAATGTATTCATGTTGTAGATTGCCCAACCTTCATTCTGAGGAGTAGCTGGTGGGTTTGAACAGCCAGCCTTCTGGTTAGCAGTCAGATGCCTTAGGCACTATGCCACCAGAGCTCCTAAGTAATTTATTCATGTCAGGAATTTAAATATAAATCATTTTTAACTTAAGACCAACCCTAGTTCAATACAGGCTCCTCACCAACATTCTTAAAACCATCAGTAGATTAGTCAGATATTATTAGGTTGTGGAATCTTTCTTGCCTTTTATATTCGAGGAATCTAGGCCCTTAACATTTTTAGTAAGATTCTGAAGATAACTGTAGTAATTAAGGTTAGGTGTGAACTTGGCTGGGCCATGATTTGGAGGGGCTTGGCAACTGGATATAGTTATTCCCCATGATGATACTGGGTGTGATGTAATCATGTCCATGGTGGAATCTGCTGTGAGCAGTTATTCATTTTAAGAGGAGTTGCTTTCAGGGTGTGGCCTGCTTCTAGTATATATGGAAAGGATCCTACATTTGGTTTGTTCTTCATCTCCAGAAAGGATCCTACATTTGGTTTGATTCTTCATCTCCAGTTCCTGGACTTGAATCGGTGGCCTGTCATATTGCCTGCCAATCTTGGGATTATTGCCTCACAACCTGTGAGCCAACAATCTGCCATTTTACCTTCCAGTCTTGGATTCCTCAACCTCAGCAGCCAGCAGCTGCATGAATCAGGAGAAGCCTCCAGTTTACTCCAGTGGGCCTGGAAGGCAGAGCTGAAGCCCAGGGTCAAGGGGCCTCCACCCAGCCCCTAGACTGGTACTCTGAACTCAGACTTCTACCCCTCTCTTCCCTTAGAGCCAGCATTCTGAATTTATTTTTCTAGCCTCCTGCAGTGTAGTAAATTACTTAGTGTGGCTTTTCTACCCATAAGTCTTTGTAAACTCCAAGGTGGGATTTTCTATGAGCAACTGAGGAGCTCCTGATTGCTGAAGTTGTCCACCTGGAGTATTTCTGTTGGGCGTGGCACAAAACAATGTTCTGGGAGGTGCCCACTCTCTCTCAGGTGCTTAGAGTTCTGATGCTATGATTGGCTAGTTTGGCCACTCTGCTGGGCTCAAAAGGAGGTCTCCTAGAGGCAGAACTCTCTCTCTGACTGCTGGTTGAGGAAGACGTGCTACTGCAAGAGACACGTACTCCTGAAAGAGACACGTGCTGCTGGGAAAGAGACGCAAGAGGCATGCATTGCTGAGTGAGACACCGAGGAACACGCACTGCTGGGGGGAGACTGTGAGAGACTTGGCTGAGAGACCATGGGCTGGGAGAGAGACTGAGCATTTTACCTGAACTCGAATTGTAGCCTGGTGCTTCCCTGTGTGGCCCACTGCGGCGAATTATCGAACCCAGGAGAGAGGTGGTGGTGCTTTGGGAGGAACGGTTGGAGAAAGGGCTGGAGGGAGGCAGCATGTCTGGCCTTGCAGTAATAGGCCTTGGGTTACTGCTGGTAATCCTGTCTTCCTCTTGTGGGATTAGAGGAGGTCAGAACATATGTCCTCCTTGTCATTTTTGCACCTCCTAACCTGTAAGAGAATAAATTTGTTTGTTGAAACCGTTCACTTGTGGTTTTCTGTTATAGCAGCACTAGACAAGTAGATAGTAACACTGATCACGCTTCACATTTTCAAGTGGCTCCTAGGAAATGCCTTATAGAACTCAAATTGAAAAGTAAATGTATCTTTATAGCTGTGGCTCTTGTAAAATCTAACCACCACCAAAAATTTCTCTTCCGTAGCTGACATATCTTTATTAAGTGATATCACATTAAATTTGTCAAATTGAGTCTTCAATACCTAATTTAGGACTATGGATCTAAAGAAGGAACGTGAAAGAAATTATAGAATTGAGTCATTATAGCTAGACACAAGCCACAGGTGACTATTTAAATTGAAATTTAAGTGAAATAGAAGAAAATTTAAAATTCACTTCATCAGTTGCACTAGCCACATTTAAAGTACTTGATTGTTACATATAGCTAGTGGCCACTATTTTGAACAACACAGTTGTAGGTTTCTGCATCAGTACAGAAAGTTTAACAATGCTATCTATAAAGTATTGATACAAAATATACTTAAATTGATAATGACTAACACATTTATATAAAAATATCCATATTGTTGTTTACAACCAGATTGTTTGTAAATTGAACCTATTTCCCAGAAAAGGTGATTTTTAAATTTCTGAAACCTGCTTTATTCCCTAAAATCCCTACTCTAGAAGACTTATAAATGCAGAACTTCTAAAGGCTCATATGCAGAATTGTATATAGAACTATTTCAGAATTTGAGAGAGGGTTTCCAGCAAGATGGCGGACTAGGCAGAAGGACTGCACAGACCCTCTTCAACAAAGAAAAGGGAAACCAATTGACACAGACACAGAAGATAATCTTGGACCGCTGAGCCTTGAAGGAAGGATACAGAAGTAGACTAAACCCCAACTAGCAGAGGAATTTCC
>NW_006921594.1:12103796-12108491 GCF_000298275.1 Orycteropus afer afer | reverse complement strand
CATTGTAAACTGTGGTCAATGACATGAGACAAAGTATATGTGAACTGCTGTATGGAAAGTGAATTTGCTCTGTAAATCTTCACCCAAACCACAATAAATAAAATTTAAAAAAAAAAAAAGAACTATTTCAGAATTCCCAGATTTGGACAAATGATTTATAAAAGCACTTGTAAAGGGGAAATTTTCAAGTTTTACATCTTCATTTCTCCCAAAACTTCACCCACCTCCTATATATTTCACTCATTAGTTTCTTCCCTACAAGGTATTGACTTAAATGTTCAGCATTTATATTTATTTGGGGTTTTATATGTATGTATTTTCTTCTTCTTCTAAGGACATGAATTTGCTGGCTTATGACTGTAGTTTCGTGGTATATAAAGGCTAATACATAGCCATTTTTATTTGTCATTACCTTGAGGCAGAGCCTTGAAGTACCACATATATACCCCCATATTTTGTTCTTAAGGAAATACAATTACCTATCCTTTAGCAGGAATGATAAAAATACTGTTTCTTCCTAGCAGTATTTTCAGAAGCAGATCTTTCTCATAAATTCTGTTTTTTGTATTTGTACAAAGCCCGAGTCCAGGGTGAAGTCAGGGTTAAGATGAACCTGGACCATCTTGTGTCAGAAAGTAAGGAATATTAATATATATATATGGGGCATAGGCAAAAGGACAGAGTCAGAAAGTGTTCCACTGGCCAAATCTGGGGCAGGGTTTTTTTTTTTTTTTTTTTAGCGTTAAAATAAGTACAGTAAAGAACTTAAAATCATTGAAAAAAGTAACAACCCATGGATCCATACTTATGATGAGTGGTTGGAGGGGAAAGGAAGGCTCATCCTTACAGTAGAATGCTAACTGATAACTGTACAGGGAATGATGAAGTTGGAAAATCACAATTTTGCAAAATAAAGATTGGTTTGGACAAAAATTCTAAATGGATACTAAATATAGGGGGCTAAATTTTGATGAGGATCAGGATGTCTTCATAGTCTTAAGTGTCTCCCTGCATACTGCTTCTTAGTTGCAAAGGGGAAAATAGTAACTACAAAATGGAAAAACCAATGAGGGGCAGGTGGGCCTCTGGGTGTGATGCTCTGAGAAGGATTAAATGTCATATTTGTATATAAGTGGTATTGTACAGCCCAGTGTTAACAGTAGGTGAAGTTGAGTAACAGAGTTCTCTGTTAAATTCTTACAGCTTTTCTCTCATTTGAAATTGTTTCCAAATAAAAATTTAAAAATCTAATTCTGTTTGATATTTACTAGCCCTTTCTAAGGCGCAAAGTGACGTGATGACAATGAAGATGCAATCAGAGAGACTTTCAAAAGAATATGACCGACTCCTGAGAGAGCACTCAGAACTTCAGGTGGGTGACCTTCACTTTCTGGGTTTCAATTTCTTGGAATATTGATTACCTAAGTCAACTCTTTGGCATATTTACCTTTTCCAAATCAAGAAGATATGCTTAATCTTGACTTTGTTAAATCAAAGAAGCCAGGTAACTGGAGAGTAAAGATTAGAACTTTGCATGGAAAGACAAGAAGATCATGGCATTGTACCACCAGAGCTCTTCTCTGGTACCATCTGGTCTCCTCTAGGAACACCAGATTTTTAATAAATAAATAAATAAAAGATAATTTCATTAACACTTTTCAGATGCTAAGAAGTGCTATGAAGACATTTTTAAACATGATGGTGGCTAGGTATGGAAAGTTGTCAGGGAAGTCCCTCTGAGTAGTCCCTCAGCTTTTGGGTTGAATGAAGCCAGAATTATGAGGAGATAATTACCAGCATCATTGGCTCTGTTGGTGTAGTGGTTAAGGCATTTGGCTGTTAACAGAGGGGGCAGTGGGTTCAAGCCCGCCAGCCACTCTACGGAAGAAAGATGAGGAGGTCTGCTTCTGTAAAGATTTATAGACTTGGAAACCCAATGGGAGTCACTGTGAGTTGGAATTAACTTGATGGTGGTGAGTTTAATTTGGTTTTGTCTTTGACTCCATTGCCCCTGGAGTTCTTTGAGGGGGAAAAAAAAAAAAAAGAAGATCATTGCCTAGACTTACTTACATACTAACTCACAGTGTGTCAGACTGGTTTCGTTGAAGTTTTAAGGAAAAGAATTGATCCATAAATTACCAACATTGAAAAACGGACTGGTTCTAGAAAAACTGAATTTTGCTGTTAAGAATGTGTGCCATATTCATGCTGACATGAGGCCAAAAATTGAAGTCTCAGATCACACTATTCCTTCTGTCCCAATGTTTTAGTCATATTAGAATAAAACTTATGGCATTCAAACATATGGTTTACCTTCAAAAGATAATTTGAAAACTAAAATGAGAAATAAATGTTGGTTGTTAAAGTCTTATTTGAAGTCTCAGCTCCATTGGCCACAAAGTCAAGTGCCGTAGGGTTTCTTTCTCTTCCCCTCCATTCAAGCCAGAGTTCCCCTCATCCACGTTGGGCTCTTTGGCTCCCTCTGCTCTTCAGCTGCCAGCCCTGGCCTGAATTGATTTCCCAGCCTCACCACACTTTGCCCATATGTGGGGAGAAGTGGGAAAGAGCAGAGGGCCCCACATTCCTGGGGAGGGAGCAGGAAAAGACCATTCCAGAGGCTGCTGTGGCCTTTCCTCCCAACTCCTCCAAAGGCTGAGGATGTATCTTCAGCACTTGGGTTGGGCGATCCTCAAAATCTGGCAGCATGTGTAACTGCTGATCCCACTTCTAGTGTGTCAGTTTGTCATATTGTGGTGTCTTGTGTGTTGCTGTGATACTGGAAACTAGGCCACTGGTACTTGAAATACCAGCAGGGTCACTCATGGTGGACAGGCTTCGGTGGAGCTTCCGGAGTAAGACAAAGTAGTGGGGCAAGAACCTAGCGGTCTACGTGAAGAAAGTAAAAGATCATTAAAAAGGCAGGAAAGAAAGAAAAGACCAAAATGAATGTCAGAAGAGACTGTGAAATTTGATGTTGAACATAGAGCAGCTAAAGCGAATAGAAGAAATGATGCAAAAAAATCACTGAACAAAAGATTTCAAAGGGCAGCTTAAGAAGACAGAATAAAGTATTATAATGAAACATGCAAAGACCTGGAGTTAGGAAACCAAATGGAAAGAACACGCTTGGCATTTCTCAAACTGAAAAGAACTGAAGAAAAACGTCAAACCTCAAGTTGCAATATTGAAGGATTCCATGGTGAAAATACTGAATGGCACAGGCAGCACATAAAGAGGATGAAAGGGACACACAGTGTCACCAAAAAGAAAATTTGTCAGTGTTCCCCCATTTCAGGAAGTAGCATATGATCAAGAACCAATCCAAGCTGCACTGAAGTCGTTACTGAAAACAACAACAACAACAAAAAAAAACTCATTGTTATCGAGCTGATTAAAACTGTTAGCAACCCTCATAGGGTTTCCGAGGCTGGAAATCTTTACAGAAGTAGATTGTGCCATCTTCCTTCTGTGGAGCAGCTGGTAGGTTTGAATCACTGACCTTCTGGTTAGCAGCCAAATACCTTATCCACTACACCAGAGCGCCTCTTCTGAAAACAAAGCTTCCAGATTGGTGGAATACCAGTAGAAATGTTCCAACAAACAGATGTAGCACTGGAGGTGATCATTCATCTATGATAAGAAATTTGGAAGACAACTACTTGGCCAACTGACTAGAAGCGATCCACATTCATGCCCATTCCAAAGAACGGTGATGTAACAGAATGCAGAAATTATCAAATAATATCATTAATATCACAAGCAAGTAAAATTTTGCTGGAGTTAGTTCAAAAACAGTTGCAGCAATACGTTCACAAACTCATTGCTGACAAGTCGGATCCAACTCATAGCAACCCCTCCTTGGGTTTCCGAGGCAGTATCACTACGGAAGTAGGTTCCCCAACCTTCCTTCTGAGGAGTGGCTGATGGATTTGAACTCCTAACTTCTGGTTAGGAGTCAAATGCCTTAGGAACTATGCTACCAGAGCTCCTAATACGTTGACAGGGAACTACCAAATATTCAAACTGGATTCAGAAGAGGACCTGAAACGAGAAATATCATTACTGATATCAGGTGAATCTTGGCTGAAAGCAGAGAATCCTAGAAGGATGTTTACTGATGTTTTACTGGCTATACAAAGGCACTCAACTATGTGTATCATAACAAATTATGGATTACATTTCGAAGAATGAGAATTCCAGAACATTTAATTGTGCTCCTGCAGAACCTGTATATAGGCCAAGAGGCAGTCATTAGAAGAAAACAAGGGGATATTGTGTGTTTTAAAATCAGGAACAGTGTGCATCAGTGTTGTATCCTTTCACTATACTTATTCTATCTGTGCACTGAGCAGATAATCCAAGAAACTGGACTGTATGAAAGAGAACGAGGCATCAGGATTGGAGGAAGACTCAGTAACAACCTGTGATATACAGATGACACAACCTTGCTTACTGAAAGTGAAGAAGACTTGAAGCACTTACTGATGAAGACCAAAGACTATATAGCCTTCAGTATGGATTACACCTCAACATAAAACAAAAATCCTCATAACTGCATCAATAAGCAACATCATGATAAGCAAAGAAAACGTTGTTGTTGTTAAGTGCCGTCGAATCGTTTCCGACTCATAGCGACCCCATGCACAGCAGAACGAAACACTGCCCGATCCCGCGCCAGCCCCACAATCCATGCTA
>NW_006921594.1:12086125-12102451 GCF_000298275.1 Orycteropus afer afer | reverse complement strand
AGCCTTGTTCTTCGCCAGTTCTTTCATTGCAGCTTTGACTTCTTCCTTCATTACCATTGGTTCTAGATCATATGCCACTTCTTGAAATGGATGAAGATCGATCAGTTCTTTTTGGTACAGTGACTCATAGAAAACATAGAAGTTATCAATGATTTCATTTTCCTTGGATCCACAATCAACACCCATAGATGCAGCAGTCAAGAAATTAAATGACAGAATTACATTGAACAAATCTTACTGCAAAAGATCTCTTATAGTATTAAAAAGCAAAGATGTTACTTTGAAGAGAAAGGTGCACCTGACCTAAGTCGTGGTCTTTTCATTCGTCTTATACACATGTGAAAGCTGAACAGTGAATAAGGAAGACCAAAGAATTGATGCATTTGAATTATGATATTGGCGAAGAACATGGAATATATTGTGACTGCCAGAAGAACGAAGAACTCTATCATGGAAGTAATACAACCAGATGCCACTTAAAAATGGGGGTGATAAGACTTTATCTCATGTGCTTTGAGCATATTATTAGAAAGGACCAATCCCTGGAGAAGGACATCATGTTTGCTAAAGTAGAGAGTCTGCAAAAAAGAAGATCCTCAGTGAGTTAGATTGACACAGTGTACCTGCAGTAATGGGCTCAAACATAGTGACGATTTTGAGTATGGTGCAGGACCAGGCAGTGTTATTTCTGTTGTACACAGGATTGCTGTGGGTTGGAATTCACTCAGCAGCACCTAACAACCTAATAGCAACATTGCTTTCAATCGGGATTTTTTTTTCCAGCAATTACAACTCTGCAGTTATTTCACTATAGTAGGAACCCTAATCCCAGGACTCCTTTCCTTACATCTTAATGGTCAGTCTTTCTCCAGGGTCTATCACTATGCCTGACATGAGATAGCTCCAAGTTCACTGCCATCAATTCAGTTCTGACTCATAGCAACCCTTATTGGGTTTCCAAGGCTGTAAATCTTTACAGAAGCCCACTGCCTCATCTTTATTCCACACTGCAGCTGTGGGTTTAAACCACCAATCTTCTGCTTAGCAGCCAAATGCCTTAACTACTCTACCTCCAGAGCTCCTTGACAAGCAGTCACTGGATGCATAGGCTTTGGGGTAAGATAGACTTGAAATAACTATACTTCACTTCATACTAACTTTGTGATCCCATGCAGGTTACATCACCCCATCTGGGCCTTATTTTCATTATCTGTAAAATGAGAGGGAGCTCTGGTGGTTTAGTGCCTAAGGCATTTGACTGCTAACCAGAAGGCTGGCTGTTCAAACCTACCAGCCACTCGTCAGAAGGAAGGTTGGGCAATCTACTTCCGTAGTGATACCGCCTCGGAAACCTAAGGAGGGGTCGCTAGGAGTCAGGTTTGACTTGATGGCAGTGTGTTTTTTGTTATAAAATGAGCACAACAAGAACATCTAGTTCCCTGAGTTGTTGGAAGAATTAAATAAAATATTTAAGTTGCTCACCACAGTACCTGGCTGATAGTAAACAGTGAAGAAATTATGTCTATTATTTTCATCTTCATCATCATCTTCAATATTACTTCCTCTGTAGAAGTTTTTGCTGGAAGAAAGACTTGTTCTCATTCCAGCTACTTCAGTATTACTTTAGAGTCAAAGTGCAATCCAAAGCACATTTGTAATCTGACATTCCCTGTTGGTTTAATGTTCATTTGACCAACTGTAAAAACAGCAGGAAAAAGGGCAGTCTCAGAGAAGATTGTAGAAGATTGAATCCTCAGTGATCCCAGGTCACTGAGGACTCAGTCACATTGCCTGAGATTTTCAGCAAGATTGCCCTCTCCCCATCTCTAAAAGAAGAGATCCTGAAATGACAGCCTCACCAGAACGTGATGAGAATTACTCACTTTACAGCATCCTTCACGATCTACTACAGGAAGAGAAGAAAACACTTCAGATGCCTCTCACCTAGAAATAGAATAGTTTTTTCTCCTTTTTTTTTTTTTTTTTTGAGATCTCAAGCAGGATGAGTATCCATGCCAGTGGACGTTGCCAGAGTATCAGAAATGTATAGTTCTCTGAATGGAGAGAGGAGAAGCAGGACTAGTCTTTCAGTTTCCAGTGGCAGTAGCCATTGCTGAATGCCTCCTTTGTGCTAACAGCTAATGGTTTTCCTGATCCCTGAAGAATATATTTAACAGGCTCTGGCTCCTGCACTCCATAACACCGTCTTTTTCCTTGTCCCTCTAGCCCAAGGAGTGGTGGTAGCTCTCTAATGTTGTTAAGACCTGAGATGCCTCACTACTGTGTTTGGTATATCTATTCTCACATCACCTATAAACCAATTTCCTTTAAAAAAAAAAAAAATCTGTTTGAAGGTGAAGAAAAACTCAGCTTCTTAGTTTACCAGTTCTGTAACCCTTGGGTGAATCATTTGATATCCATGCACTTTGGCTTCTTCGTTACTCAGATGAGAATTTTAATACCTTCTTCATGGGGCTTCTATGAACATTAAGCAGGATCCTGTACAGGAAGGCACTTTAAATCATTTTAAACAAAGAAAGCTTTAAACAACCCTTAAAAAAAAAAAAAAAACTCACTGCCATCAAGTCAGATCTGACTCATGCAACTTGTAACAACCCCTCCTTGAGTTTCCAAGGTGGTATCACTATGGAAGTAGATTGCCCATCTTTCCTTCCAAGGAGTGGCTGGTGGGTTTGAACCACCAGATGCTATTAATTATGTCTTGTTTGATCACATTGTTTTCCCTATCCCCATACCCCTTCCCATGTCCAGTATGAGAACTGTGGTAGTTAAGGTTGTGTGTCAACTTGGCTGGGCCTGGTCTTGATTGGCGTGACAGCTGGATTAGTTATTCTCCATGATAAGATTGTAATCATCTCCATGGTGGAATCTTCTATGAGCAGCTGATGGTTGAAGGGAAGATCATCCAGGTATGATCTGCTTCCAGTGTATATGGTGAAGGTTTGAGAAAAATCTCAAGCTGTTTGGCACATCTGGATCCTGCAGTTGGCTGAGTCTGTATCTCCAGTTCCTGGACTTAAACTAGTGGCTGCTGTGTTACCTGCTGATACTGGGATTGTACCTGGACTTGAACCAATGGCCTGCCATGTTGCTACCAGTCTTGGGATTGTGCCATTTTACCTGCCAACTAGGGTTCTCGTCAGCTTCAACAGCCATCAGCGGCCTGAGTTAGGAGACACCTCCAGCTCCAGTGGACTTGGAACAAGAGGCAGGGCTGAAGCCCAAGGTCAAGGGGCCTTCACCCAGTCCCTAGAGCTTTGAATTTGGACATTTAGCCTCCTAAACTGTTAGAGAATAAATTCCTGTTTGTTAAAGCCATCCACTTGTGGTATTTATGTTATAGCACCACTAGAGAGCATAAGACAAGAATCTATATAAGATTCTGACATTTAGACATCATTAAATGAGAACCATTTTCTTAGAAGTGACTGTTACTTACATTTCGATGTTCACCTTCTGAACCTTACCTTGAGAGGCAAAACAGATGTTTACCATCTATGGTAAAAAGCTTGTTACCAAATTTTTGTTTATGAATTTTACTTCTATTGTCAAACCTATAGTAATTAAATTAAATCCTTAGGTTCTTTGGGAAACTTACTAGCTTCCTCCGTTTCTTATAGTTGATGTACTTTAAGTGAAATAATCATAAAGGATTGTTAAAATATTCTGAGGCAATAAATCTTTGTGGAAGTAGATTGCTCTGTCTTCCTTCGTGGAATGGCTGGTGGGTTTGAACCGACAACCTTCTGGTTAGCAGTCAACCACCAGAGCTCCTTTAAAATATTAAGGAAACAGAGATGAAAAGGGAGAAAGAGATTTCTTCACTGTAAACAAATCTCACTTTGCATTTTTCAAATCCACTTGGATTTCCCCTTCTGCCTCCCATTCTGTTATAGTCACTAAATAAACATTAGATTACAGACCTTCAAATTTTGTGTAGTGTTTGCTTTTCCTTGTTTGCCCAGGCTCTCTTCTGAAAAGAAAGAGCAGAACCAACTAGAGGTTATTAGCAACACAAACCCATCATCACCTGCCAATGTTTAAGTTTCATTTTGGAAAATCACCCTCCACTTAAGGAACTTACCCATAATAACAGCTCCATTAAAGCCTTGATTTTTGTCTAAAGTGGTATGATACGTATGTATAACATATGAAAATGGTACCTTTATCTCTCAATCCTGCCTTTTTATTTGCTTCTTAAAGTTAATGTTATTCAAGTTGCTCTGAAAGCATTAATGTCCTGCGTAAACAAGTGCTTGATGAACTTCCTGTATATAAGCAGTACAGTCTGCTCACTACCATTGATTCCGACTCATAGCAACCCCCATTGGGTTTCCAAGGCTGTAAATCTTTATGGCAGCAGACTTCCCCATCTTTCTTCCATGGAGCAGCTGGTGAGTTCAAACCATCAGCCTTTGGTTAGCAGCCAAATGCCTTAACCCCTATACCACCAGAGCGCTTTGATAACATTCTACAATTCTATTTTAGGAGATTTTTTTCTTGATGTAGACATTTACCTTCTTAGTCCTAATAATCTTTTTCTTTGTTTTTAATTGTAGTAAAATATACATAAAATAAAACTCACCATTTTAATCATATTCAAATATACAATCTAGTGGTATTAAGGAGCTCTGGTAGCTTAGTGCCTAAGGCACTTGACTGCTAACCAGAAGGCTGGCGGTTCAACCCACCAGCCACTCCTCGGAAGGAAGGTTGGGCAATCTACTTCCGTAGTGATACTGCCTCGGAAACCCAAGGAGAGGTCGCTATGAGTCGGGTCCAACTTGACGGCACATAACAACAACAACAAGTGGTATTAAACACAGTGTTGTGTAGTCATCACCATTTGTTTGCAGAACTTTTTCATCACCCCAAACAAACACTGTACCCATTAAACAATAATCCTCCATTTTCCCTTCCCCTACCCATGGTAACCACTAAACTTTCTATCTTTATGTACTTGTCTATTATACACACACACATACACACACACACAAAAGATCATGCAATATCTGTCCTTTTGTATCTGACTTCATTTAGCATAAAGTTTCCAGGATTCATCCATACTGTAGCATATAGTTGAACTTCATTTATGACTGAATTGTATGTATATAGTTCATTTTGTTTATCCATTCTCTGTTGATGGGCATTTAGGTTGTTTTCACCCTTTGGCTATTGTGAATAGCACTGCACTGAACCTGGTATCTGTTTGATTCCCTGTTTTAAATTCTTTTGGGTATATGACTTCTGAGTCATGTACCAAACCGAAAACCAGACTCAACTCCATCAAGTTGATTCGATTGCTTGGGTTTCTAAGCGTTATCTCTACAGAAGTAGATTGCCCAATCTTCCTTCCAATGAGTGGCTGGTGGGTTATATAGTAATTCTGTATTTATCTTTTTCAAGAACCACAAACCTGTTTTCCATAGTGGCTACACAATTTTACAGTCCCACCAGCAATGGACCAGGCTACCAGTTTCTTCATACCTTCACCAACACTTATTATTTTCTAGTTTTCTGTTTGTTTGTTTTTAATAGTAGCCATCCTAGCAGGTATGAAGTGATATATCATTGGGGCCAAATGATTTCTTAAGGTTTCTTTCTGTTCCATTTTCCTCCAGTTTTAGATGGTGTGTAATAGCCATCTTTATAACATTATCAGCAAAGAATATAATTTGAGAAGCCAGTTCTATTGGCAAATATCTGAAGATAAAGAAAAAAGACACTGTATTTATTTGGTTTTGGTTTTACTTCCATTCATTCTTCCACTGCCAAAAACCCTAACTGGGTTTGCAAGGAATGTTTTAGAACTTTGTTTTCTTGGTGTCACTTGTGAAAGTCATATTAAGGTGGGAAAAAAGTGAACTTTACAAAAGTTAGGTTTTCCCTTCTAGGCATTTTTATCAAGCAAAACCCATAAATGGTGTAGTTTTTTAAATTTGAGACTTTCTCAATTTATGTTTTCACATTTCAGTAGTCTCATAGTAACTACACAGAGGGTGAATGTTTTTAAAAATTAATTTATATGAATTACTTAATATGGCCCTTCATGCCATTCATGATCTTGTTGCTCCCACAAAATGACTATGTGGACTATGCAACTAAAGTGCTTGTCACCCACTAAGGGGATTAGATAGCCTGCTAATAATGCAAATAAGGTGCATGGCACCCTTGTGGGAATGAGACCATGCAAACAAGGTGTATGGAACCCTAATAAGGGGGTTGGTCAGTTTTGCCATCCTACTTGGCTTAAAGTGAGCTAGTTCCTGGAGAGAGGGGACCTCACTACCACCAAGAAGAGGAGCCTGGAGCAGAACGCAACCTTTGCACCTAGGGTCCCTGCACTGAGAATATCCTAGACCCAGAAGACGAAGAACTGTAACACCAGAGATGGTGAGAAACAAAAGCAGAGAAATGGCAGCAGCAGAACCAGGAGACAAGCACAAGATGGAGCATTGGGTTTACCAGCCCACAGAACTAGGTGATACAGTGAGCATCCTGACCCATGGAGCTAGAGAATTGAGCACTTCTGGCAACAGGCTTAAGGTAGAGTGGGGTGCCTCCAAGCACTTAATGGAGCTGGGCTCCTCAACCCATGGAGTAGAACAAGAGAGAGCTGAGCGCCTTCCAGTAGAGGCTTCCTGTTAAAGTGGAGTGCCTCTGGTGGCTAAGGAGCTTTGTAACATTTACCACGCGGGGCAGAGCCCAGGGCCAAGAGGCTAAGAGAGAGAGACCTGCCTGTGAGTATAGCTGGGAAGAAGCTGTCCTGGCCAGAACTGTATCTGAGTTGTTCCTGATCCTGAACTGTAGCTTATTTCTTCCCTAGTAAGCCCTAGAGCTGTGAGTATGGTCTGTGAGTTCTGTGTGGCCATTGCAATGAATTACTGAACCCAGCAGAGAAGCAGAGAGTGCTGTGGGAGGGATGGCTGGTAAAAATTGGTAAAAAGGTTGGATGGTGGAGGTATGTCTGACCTCCACCTCATGGGAATCATCAGCTTTGGGTTGATGTTGATAATGATTATCCTCCCAGCTTGTGAAGTTAGAGGTCTAACACCACTGAGCCATTTTTACAAAAAGAAAAGCACTTGTATCTATGAATCCGTTTCTTAGTCTTTGATATACCTACCTAAGTCATATTTTTTCCCTTACAGGATCGTTTACAAAAAGGCAGTAAGAAAGGCTTGTGAACTTTCTGAAAGAGGATTGTGATACACCGTGTCAAGATGATTAATTTGTTATCATGTTAGCCTCTAGGAAATTTCTAAATTCAGTTCAGAAAAATGTACTGTATATGACCAGCCAATAATTTTTTTCAATGCTCTTACATACGGTAATGGCATTGTTAACAGTATTTGATAATGTTTCAGATATATTGTAAAGTCTGTATTCCAGCTCTTAAGAATATAAGCATGTTTAACACCATATGTATATTGATAGCAACACTGGTGTATAATAGCTATTTACAAATAAAAGGAAAAATATTTTTAAGTTGCATGAAACCATTAATAGGCTTTAAAATTTTGATGAGGTTTCAATAATAATAGTAAGCTATTTAATCGGATGATGTTGTTGTTTAACAGTAGTATCTGGTATCACCAAATTTGTTCATAGATTAAATAAGAATAAATTATCAGGATTAGCCACTGCATTTATAGGGAAGGGTCAGAAAGAACAAACAATGAAAAAAATTACCTTTGACATTTGTTTTGCTTTGTTTTAATCTGATGATATGGTAGTTTACACTTATAAGACAGCTGTATTGACAACTATATGTTTGTTACTGTGCTTCTGCACTTTGTTTTTTACAGTTGTGTTAATAACATAATTTAGTAAGCATTTTAACTTTTCAAGTTTAGTGACAGGGTTTACATCTATTTGCCTAACTGCCATAGCACTGAACTGAACATACAACAGAGTGGAATCTTGACTTAAAAGCAAATGTATATGATTTCCAAAAGAGCAATGGTTCCCATGGCTGTGAGAAGTATTAATTAAACAGGTATTACCTCAAATATACATATACTGGGGTCACACTCAGTTTGTGTGGCATTTCTGTATTCCTAAAGGTAAATAGTAAATACATTTTCCCATTAAAATATTCATTTAGTATCTCCTTTAGAAGATGATAATGATTGTAATATTAATATAATTGAGGTTGTTCCAATGTTTAGACATGAAAGTCACCTTCCTTGTCTCATAAAGATCAAAATATAAAAGAGAGGAGAAAATAACTACTGGAGTTCTTAACTGTTCTGGTCTTTGTTTCACCCTCTTTTGTTTATTACAATTTTAGCACCGACTTTGCACATAACTAATTTTTTTCATTGTAAAATGGATGAAAAGAGCAAGTACGTATGAATTTTATTTCAGAGAAAAGTCAGATTGACTGCTAGAAAACAGAGATGTAGGAGACATTTAACAGGAATAAGAAATGAGAGTTAGACCATATGGGCTCACAACACCATAAATAACAAGAGAAGGGGGTGCTGAAAGGAGCAAACTGAACAAATGACGGCTCAGAGTGTAGACTTAGAAATCTCAGAGTGAGAGCTACTTGGGTGAATAGACAGCTACAGAGAGTGGGATCCTGGCCCAAAGTATGGAAATCAAGTCTAATGACTGAAGAACATAAAAGTAAAAAAATGAACCACTTTAGAATTGGCAAAACTAAAATGTAAGCCTGGCGCCATCACGTGTTTAGTCATGTGATCTTAAAGAAATAATGCAGACTTGCTGGGCCTCCATTTCCTTATCTCTGAAATGGGAATGATAAAACATGTCAGGATTATTGTATGAACTAAGATTACACAATGATTCTCAAGGTTTTTCAGACTGTACAGGAAGAGGAAGGTCCTAGGGCTTGAGGATTTGAAAGATTCCCAGAAAGGACTTTAGTTTACATTCAACCCTTTCATGGTCAAATTATGTTTGTTAGATTTGGTTGATAGAACCTTTCTCAGAAATGGAATACATGTTGAATAGTTCAGTCACTTTAAAATTTCGTTACCCAAACCCACTGCCATCGTGTTGATTCTGACTGATAGCAACCCCTTAAGACAGCAGAACTGCCTGCAGGGGAGTTTCCAAAGCTGTAAATCTTTATGGAAGCAGACTCCCTCATCTTTCTTCCACTAAATGGCTGGTGAGTTCAAACCACCAACCTTTTGGTTAGTAGCTGAATGCTTTAAGCACTGTGCCACCAGAGCTCCTTAAATATTTTATTAGGTAATAAATACTACGTGACAGACACGTTCCTCTGCACTCTGGAGGTAGGATAGGTGAGATGAAGCATGAGAAAAATCTTTTCATTCTTAGCAGATTTATTTTGTGTGAAACTTTTGGAAACAGGGAACGCTGTGCAATGGCTGCATGTCGTTCGAGTCTCCTTCGTGCTGCATCCTCTGCCTCCCCTTCTGGATGCTTTGACAGTTAAGTGCTTCCCAGCTGTTAAAGCACAAAGTCCTTTGGCACCCTGCTTAACTCTTCAAAGAAACCTCACTGCCATGGAGTTGATTATGACTCATAGTGAGCCTTTAGGACAGAGAAGAACTTCCCAACAGGGTTTCCAAGGCTGTAATCTTTATGGAAGCAGACTGCCACATCTTTCTCCTGCAGAGCAGCTGATGTGTTCAAACCACCAACCTTTTGGTTAGCAGTCAAATGCTTTAACCACTATGCTGTTGTTCAAAAGAAAAGAGAATCTTCCTATTTTGATTTCCTATCCATAGTAAGCTGCCTAAGGGGAGCAAGTCTGAAGGAAGCCTGGTCACTTCTGCCCCAGTTGTTGCATGGTGCTATTAGCATATCGCACTTAGGAAAACACTTGAGGGGTGGAGAGTGGGAGAGTGACTTGCAAACGAAAAAAGTGCCCCTTGATTTGTGTGTAGATACTGTATCGTACGTGAAAATAAGGTATTCATTTGAACATCATCACCAAAACCACAACTTCCAAGTGGCACACAGGAAGTCATACACATTAATTACAAGGTTTGCTTTGAAATACAAAGGCCAAAAAAGACAAAAGTTTTATTCTCACACCTCCAGGATGCATCCCCTCACGTTCAATATCCTCTAAACACTGATTCAGCACCACTGAAAGTTTCTTCAGTTACAAACATTTATACGTGTCCTACCAGATACCAGTGCCAGCATGTGCTATAGGTGGAACGCTAGTATCCCAAGACGAGAGGCAAAAAAAATGTAAGTGTGCCACACATGTCCCACTGATCATGAAACCTTACAACACACCCCTCTCAATTTTATAGATAGAACTTGAGGCCTCAAACGTTTAAGGAACTTTCCCAAGGTAACACTATTGCTAAAGCAGGAAATAATGTTTTGTCTTAACAGGAGTTTGAATCCAGAGTCTGTGCACTTCACCACCATACCAAACTGCCTCTCAGGTTGCTTGTTTGTTTTGTCTATTACTTTCCTTGCTGGTGATGGGTAGTGTCACAGGAGTGTTACTCTTGTCCTCTTCCATCAGTTATGTAGAGTTTTTTCAAACTCTCCCTAATTGTAAATCTGCCTTTGTGATTCCTGACTCTAGGAAGTAGCACTTCAAAAGTTTTAGCTACACGCTCTTGATATATTTTTGCACACGTCATCCCTATTGCTATCTAGCTCTTTCTGTGCCCCAGTACTGGGAACTGTGTTTCTGCTTTGATTCTTGGGGCCTAAGTCCCTTCCTTGGCTACTTGGGGGCTGGGAACCCCTAGCAGTGAAGGAGTCCTGCCCCTGAACTCCAGTCTAGAGCCTGGACTTCCAGTACCTTCTAGAATATTGTTCTGATGCTGCCAGCCTGCCTGGATTTCCACATACTACCTGCTCTTAGAGTTCTTGCTCCTTTTCTCTATGTGCCTGCAGATACACTCTTGCTTCCTCATTGGATCTTCCATCCAATGAGGTTGGATGCAGATGGTTGGATGCCCCCTGCACCTGTTGTCTTGCTCTGCTTGTATGGGTTGGTCTAGTTCTGCATTCCATTTCCGTTTCCACTGCCTTCTCACTGGCCCTTTATCTATATAGCACCATAGCTGAGTAGCCCATGCCCAGCTCTACTGATGTGATACGGCATACATTTGAGTGTCTACTACACAATGTGTAAATATAGCAGTCTTTTTAAGCATTATCCTTTCCTTTAATATCTCTGAAAACTTCAAAGTCCACTGAGTCTTAGTGAATTTTTACAACCCTTGTTCTACCTTTCCTGTTGTTACTGTTGCTAGGTGCTATCCAGTCAATTCTAACTCATAACGACACTGTGTTCAACAGAATGAACCCAGTCCTGTCCCATTCTCACAACCATTGCCATGCTTGAGCCCATCATTAACAGCCTCTGTGTCAGTCTGTCTCATAGAGATCTATTTTCGCTGATCCTCTACTTTACCAAGCATGATATCCTTCCTTAGAGACTGGTCCCTTCTTACAACATGATCAAAGTACAAGAGACAAGGTCTGGTTGTTCTTGCTTTTAAGGAGCATTCCAGCCATACTGCTTCCAGGATAGATTGGTTCATTCTTCTGGCAGTCCAGTACATTCAGTATTCTTTGCCAACATCGCAACTCAAATGCATCAATTCTTTGGTCTTCCTTAACTCATTGTCCAGCTTTCACATGCATATGAAGCTATTGAAAATACCAAGTCTTGGGTTAAGCGCAACTTAGTTTTAAAAGACACATTTTTGCAACCTTCCCTGGAAAGCCTGAATTTGTTGAAATCCACTTCATGAAAATTTGTTTTCTCTTTTTAACATGTCTTCTTTAATCAGTTTACTATATCACATTTCTGCCTTCACAGTGTTGCTTTCCACCTTAATTTCTAAGCAAACATGACTTCAGTAGTCCTGCTTCCTTCTATAGCCAAAATGATTTCAAACATTTCAGAAACATCTGCAGTGGACTGCACTGAAGTTCAAGATGTGTAGAAAACATGCCCTGAAACACTACTGGGTCTTGCATGTTGATAAGTCATAAATAACAGGCACCTCCTGTCTTAGTTCTTTTTCTCCTTCAGTTTTATTTCTCTCCATTCCCACTGCCACCACCACCATCATCCAGGCCAACACCATCTCTCACTAGGACTACCCTCATGGTCTCCTAACTGGTGTCCTGTGTCCTCTCTTACATGTTTCCTACATAAGCACTCTCAGCAACCATCTGATTTAAAAAAAAAAAAAAAAATCATGTCATTTCCATGCTTAATGTTTTACAATGGTTTCTCATTACCTTTAAGATCAAACCCCAGTGCTTCACCAGGCTCATCTCAGTCCACTTTCCCTGCCAGCCACATTCACATTCTGGTTCTTCTTTGAACAAGCCAAGTTCTTCCCCCTTTCAGAGCTTTGCATATGCAGTACCTGCATCACCCCTGCCCCATGTGTCTCATTTATCTATTTTATTTTCATCACACAATTTATTCTCTGACACTTTCTCACTCATGATTTGTTTATGTCTCTACCAATGGCTGCAGACAGTAGATCAGTTTTCTCAATGTGGAGGTTAGAGAAATGTCCCCTAGGGCCATTGGCAATGTCTCTAAACATTTTTAGTTGTCACAACTGGGGGCATGCTAGAGGGTCAAGACCAGGAAGCTGCTGAATTCATCCAGAAATGCACAGGGCACCCTCCCACAGCAAAGAATTATCTGACCCAAATGTCAGTATTGCTGGGGTTGAGAAACCCTGCAATAGATGCTTATGGCTGGGGGTACTAGTTGTCCCTCAACATTATTTATTCTATGGTAATACCCCAATTTTTGACACACAGCTGCCAGGCATAAAGACAGTACTTCCCAGTCTCCTTGCATATAGCTGGAAATAGATAGGAATGTGATGTGGCAGCTGCTGCTTTGCTTCTCCATCTTGCTTCCTGAAACATAACTGTTGCCATCTTAGATCATGAGGCCCAGGCCATGGAAAGTGGTGAATGAGGAAGGAAGCTGCTTCCCTGATACTATAGAGCCCCACACCTGTCCTGAATTGCTGCTTAATAAATTGTTGCATAAATGAATGACATCAGATATTTTTAATGCATTGTGTCTCTTCATGTCTGTTGTTGTTGTTGTTATGTGCCGTCGAGTCGGCCCCGACTCATAGCGACCCCTCCTTGGGTTTCCGAGGCAGTATCACTACGGAAGTAGGATTGCCCAACCTTCCTTCCGAGGAGTGGCTGGTGGGTTTGAACCGCCAGCCTTCTGGTTAGCAGTCAAGTGCTTTAGCCACTATGCTACCAGAGCTCCTCTTCATGTCTAGATCTGACTAAAAAGAAAAGCCGTAACTGTGTTTTTCCTATACAGCACAAAACCATCAGCCTTTTTTCTTTATCTTTGATACTTGTGAAGAAGAAGTTAGGATCTTGATTTAAAATGATACCATCTACTTTCTCTGCAAGTTCAATTTAACCTAGCCATTAATGCTAGGTGCCTTCGAATATCTGAGCATTTTACACTACATGAGTTTACAAGAGAAGTAGGCTCCCCGGCCTCTTCCTTTCTTTCATGTGTAACTTAAACCATAAGGAGAGCAAACACCACAAACAGAAAAGCATTCAGTGACATTGTGTAAACACACAGGACATGAGAATTTGATGAGTGATTATGACAAAATTAGGAAAAACTTAAATTTCCCACAGGGCTTTGTCCTTGATGATCAGGCTTTTCCTAAACTTGAGCAAAGAATGTCTCTAATGTTTTCTTTGTGCCCTGAAACAGGTTCTTCCTGAAGCAGCATCCCATGGTAAAGGATTTCTGTGTCACAATTCCAAGGGCTGCCAATTTCCTGGAGCACAAACAAGTTCTAAAGCAGTCTCTTCTCAACCCAGGGATTCCTGGAATAATCCTTAAATAAATTTTAAGTTTGTTGATTGTTTTCCTCTTGAAAGAAAATTGACACATGGTAAATGTAGAAAACCTAGAAATTACAGAAAAAAGTTAACAGCGACCAATTTGGTTAATTTTCTTATATATACAGACACAAATATTTGCAAAAATGAAATCATGTCATGCATACTATTTTGTGACCTACACTTCTTTCCCCCACATCAATAAATATTCATTTACAACAAGATTTTTCATGGGAGAGAACAACCTCCCATACAGCATATAGATATCACATGAGGGCTCAGGATTTTTTCAAACTACATATACTCGTATATGCACTCAAACTACATATGCCCATCACCAGGACCATTGAGAATTTATGACGCAGGCAATCAGTGTCAGTTATGAGATCACATCATAACCATCAGGCATGTGAGGTCAGAAAAAGTGGATGAGACCCCCTGTCCTGTGACATAGTGCAGTGAACTTATTCCCTAATGTTGAAATGTTTCACAACACTCTTCACTGGTAGAAAATGCTCTGGAAGCAGTAGAGAATGGTGGTTACATGCATAGACTGCCTGGGTTGAAATGCCCTCTCCTTTATTCATTAGCTGTTCGACATTGGGCATGTTACTTAACCATTGTAGTCTTGAACTTTTTATCTTTAAAATGATAATAAATAATAATAAATGGACTTGTAAGGATTAAATGAGTAGATACACATAAACAACTTCTAATAGTTTCTGGTGGTAAGCCACCCTGAACTTTATATAAAAACTAGCACTCATCTCTTTAACAAATTATGCTGGGACAACTGGATTTCTACTTGCAAAAAGAATGAAATTGGACTCCTACTTCACACCATATGCAAATATTAACTGAAAATTGATCAAGACCTAAATATCACAGTTAAAACCATAAAACTCTTAGAAGAAAATAGGAGTAAATCTTCAAGACCTTGGATTTAGAAATAGATACTTAGATGTGGAAAACAGGAGCATTGATGGTTCAGTGGTGGAATTCTTGCCTTCCATGTAGGAGTTCTAGGTTCCATTCCCAGCAAATGCACCTCATGTGCAGCACCAGTATTAATCAGTGGAGACTTCCATATTGCTATGATGCATAGAACAGATGTTTCTCCAAAAAAGATACATACAAATGACCGGCAAGTACATGAAAAGATAAGTAACATCATTAGTCATTAGGGAAATGCAAACCAACGCCACAATGAGACACTACTTCACACCAACTGGGGTGGCTATTACAAAAAAAGAATAACAAATATTGATGAGAATGCGGAGAAACTGGAACCCTTGTCCTTTGCAGGTGGTAAGGTGAAATAGTGTAGCCACTGTGGAAACAGTTTTGTAGTTCCTCAAAAAGTTATGCATAAAATTACCTTAAACTCATTGTCATCAAGAAGATTCTGACTCATAATGGCTCTATAGTACAGAGTAGAATTGCCGCATAGGTTTTCCTAGCCTATAAATCTTTATGGAAGCAAACTGCCACATCTTTCTCCCATGGAGTGGCCGCTAAGGTCGAACCACCAGCTTTTCAAGTAGCAGTGGAGTGCTTTAATTACAACAACCAGAACTGCTAATGTTGCCAGATGACCCAGCAATCCCACTACTAGGCATATACCCAAAAGAATTGAACAAAAAAACTTAAGATATTTGTACACCAGTGTTGATAGCAACATAACCCACAATAGCAAAGGGTAGAAACAAGGTAAGTATCCATCAACAGATGAATGAATAAATAAAATATGATAGAGGAGTTCCAATAAGATGGAATAGGCAGAAAGACTGAAAGATCCTAAAACAAAGGGGGGGGGGGACCAATTAACACAGATACAGAAGATAATCCTGGACCCCTGAACCTTGAAGGGAAGGATATAGAAGTGGAGTAAACTCCAACTAGCAAAAGAATTTGCATGAAAACACCAAAAAAGGAGACATATGGAGCTGTGATCTGGCAGCAATCCTGACAACATAGCTTGGATATTGCCAAGTGGTAGTAGGACCTAAGAATTAACCTAAAAATCAGCCCTGCTAGCCAGGGACTGCACGGAGGAGTGCTCTGGTGGCTGGTGAATAAAAGGAGAAGCAGCAGCAAAGAGAAAGGGGGGCTGAGCTGTGGATTTTTGCCTGACCAGAGGCTGCAGCCATTTTGAATGTTCACAAGTGGTTTAACCATTTTGGATATTTAAAGTGACAGTGTTCTCCCAGACTCCAGGGACTTAAGAACAGGCTCCACTTGAGGGAACCACAAGGACATTCTGGACGTGGACGACTGGAAAGGTGAGACATTCCCCTTGTACTCTTACACTCCACACTCTCTTGGTGAACAGAGGTGCAGCCAGCCATCCCTCACTCCCACCCACCTTCTGGGATGGCAGGAATTCCATCCCAGTCTGTGTGCTCAGATGGAGCCTGGATGTCCTCCCCTGCCCTGCCCTGGATTTTTTTTTTTTTTTTTTTT
>NW_006921594.1:12060188-12067241 GCF_000298275.1 Orycteropus afer afer | reverse complement strand
AACAAACATATGAAGAAATGCACACAATCATAAGCCATTAGAGAGATGAAAATCAAAACAAAAATGATATGCCATCTTGCTCCAGCACTAGTAGCAAAGTTCAACAAGACAGAAAATAAATGCTGGGAAGGATGCGGAGAGATTGGGACTCTCATACACTGCTGATGGGGCTGTAAAATGGTACAACTACTGTGGAAAACAACATGGCGATTCCTTAAAAAGTTGGAAATAGAAATACCATTTGATCCACCATTCCATTACTAGGTATATATCCTAAAGAAGTGAGAGCCATGACAAGAACAGGCATATGCACACCCATGTTCATTGCAGCAGTATTTACAATAGCAAAAAGTTGGAAACAACCTAAGTGTCCATCAACGGAGGATTGGATAACCAAACTATGATACATACACAAAGGAAAACTATGCAACCCTAAAGAATAACCTAGAATCTGCAAAATACTGCATAACATGGATGAACTTGGAGGACATTATGCTGAGTGAAATAAGTCAATCACAGAAGGATAAATATTGTATCAGTCCATTATTGTAAAAGTCAAGGAAACATTTATCTATGGAAGGAAATTTTCTTTGTTGGTTACCAGGGGTGGGAGGGGAGGGGAGGGAACACTGTTAAATAGGTAGAGATCAGTATTGATTTGGGTGAAGAGAAAGGCAATGAATCAAATGTGAGTGATCAACATGGTGGCATTGGGGAAGAGGAAGACATAGAGAAGTACATGGGAGGTACAGACAACAAAGATGAACCCTTTCGCACATACAGTTCTGCGTTGTCAGTGAAGACAAACATAGGTATATGGGTGGATAGATGGGTGGACAGGCTGAAATATTAGTTATGTCTGTGACATGGGGAGTGTACCCAAAACCCTGTATAGGGTTGGCAGACAATGGTCCTATAAGTGTATTTGTATGATCTGTAAGAATTCCCAGGTGTATAGTAGACCTGACAAGGTACAAGGTTGTAGTCACTTCTTGGTCACAGCCAGCTAACCAGAGGGACCGAGTAGTTGAACTGATGGGCTCAGGACCATAGTCAAAGGGACATTAAGCACAACTGGCATAACATACTACACAAAACATTGTTCCACCTCCTACTTTGGCAAGTAGCAACTGGAATCTTAAAGGCTTGCAAGCAGCCATCTAGATACAGCCATGGGTCTCTCCTCATCCAGAGCAAAGAAGAATGAAGAAAATCAAAGATTCACAGAAACAATTAGTCCTCGTGACTGGTACACCATGCGATCCTCAGCCTACATGACTATGAAACCAGAAGAACTAGATGGTGCACGGCTACTGCTGACAACCACTCAGAGGGGGATCTATGTAGGAGATTCTGGATAGAGAGGAAGAACACTGTGGAACAAAACTCAAAATCATTTGGAAAAAAAGGGAGACCAGGTTTGCTGGTCTGATAAAGCCTGGTGAAACCACTGAGACTATAAACATTTACCTGAGGTAGATACACTCCTTGGAGAGAACAATCATGGGAGAAAGAAGGGCTGTTTATGCACAGGGAGACAGCTTAGGGGCAGGAGTACATGGAGGGATGGACACAGGGAAGAAGTAACTATGGGGTGGAAGTGGGAGGGGAGCAGTTGCATTGGGGTAAATTGTAGTTAATGTCATGACACAATGTATATGTGAACGGTTGTATGGAAAGTGAATTTGCTCTGTGAATTTTCACCCAAATCACAATAAAACAAAACAAAAAAAGAACATAAATAAATAAAGTGTGATATAGTTATACAATGAAATCTTATTCAGCCATAAAAAGTAATGGAGTTGTGATATATGCTACAATATGGATGAACTTTGAAAATATTATGCCGTGTGCAGTAAGCTGGAAAAAAGACAAATATATAGTTCTACTAATGTGAATTATCTAGGCACAGAAAGTAGATTTGAGGTTAACAGGGATGAGGAGAGAAGAATGAGAAGTTATTGCCTAATGGGCACAGAATTTCTCTGTAAAGTGATGAAAAATTTTGGCATAACATTGTGAATGAAATTAATGCCACTGAAATGTGAACATAAAAATGGACCAATTGGCACATTTTCCTTCTGTTGTTGTTAGGTGCCATTGAGTCAGTTCCAACTCACAGAAACCTCATGTACAACATAATGAGACACTGCCTACTCCTGTGCCATCCTCACAAACATTGCTGTTTAAACCCATTGCTGTAGCCACTGTGTCAATCCATATCATTGAGGGCCTTCCGCTTTTCTGCTCACACTCTCCTTTACCAAGCATGATGTCATTCTCCAGGGACTGATTCCTCCTGATAACATGACCAAAGTAGGAGAGACAAAGTCCCCCCATCCTCGCTTCCAAGAAGCTTTCTGGCTGTTCTTCTTCCAAGACAGGTTTGTTTGTTCTTCTGGCAATCCATGCTATATTTACCATGCTATATTTAATACTCTTTGCCAACACCATAATTCAAATGCATCAATTTTTCTTCAGTCTTCCTTATTCATTGTACAGCTTTTGTTTGTGTATAAGGAGATTGAAAATACCAGGGCTTGGTTAAACCAAAATAGCCAAACTCACTGCCATTGAGTCAATTCTGACTCACAGCAACCCCCACTGGTTTTCCAAGGCTGTAAATCTTTATGGAATCAGACTGCCCAATCTTTCTTCTGTGGAAGGCTGATGGAGTCAAACTGCCAACCTTCTGCTTAGCAGCCAAATGCTTTAACCACTACACCACCAGAGCTCCTTATGACTTGGGCTACGCACACCTTAATCTTCAAAGTGACATCTTTGCTTCTTAACACTTTAAAGAGATCTTTGCAGTAGATTTACCCAGTACAATATATCTGATTTCTTGACTGCTGCTTCCTTGGGTGTCAATTGCAGGCAGATCCAAGTAAAATGAAATCCCTGACAGCTTCAATCTTTTCTTATTTTATCATGATGTTGCTTATTGGTCTAGTTGTGAGGATTTTTGTTTTCTTTATGTTGAGATGTAATTCATACTGAAGGCTGTAGTCTTTCATCTTCATTAGTAAGTGCTTCAAGTCTTCTTCACTTTCAGCATGCAAGGCTGTGTCATCTGCATATCACAAATTGTTAATGATTCTTCCTCCAATCCTGATGCCACGTTTTTCTTCACATAGTCAAATTTCTTAGAGTATTTGCGCAGTATACAGATTGAATACGTATAGTGAAAAGACACAAGCCTAACCCACACCCTTCCTGATTTTAAACCATGCATCCCCTTGTTCTGTTTGAATGACAGCCTCATGGTCTATGTACAGGTTCCTCATGAGCAAATTAAGTGTTCTGGAATTCCCATTCTTTACAATGTTATCCATAATTTGTTCTGATCTACAGTCAAATGCTTTTGCATAGTCAACAAAACACAAGTAAACTTCTTTCAGGTATTCTTTGCTTTCAGCCAAGATCCATCTGACATTAGCAATGATATCCCTCATTCCACATCCTCTTCTGAATCCAGCTTGAATTTCTGGCAATTCCCTGTCAATATATTGCTGCAAATGTTTTTGGAATTATCTTCAGCAAGGTTTTACTTGTGTGTGATATTAATGATATTGTTCAATAATTTCCACATTCTGTTTGATCACCTTTCTTTGGAATGGGCTCAAATATCGATCTCTTCCAGTCAATTGGCCAGGTAGTTGTCTTCCAAATTTCTTGACATAAACAAGCACCTCCAGCACTGTATCTGTTTGTTGAAACATCTCAATGGATATTCACCAATTCCTTCAGTGAAGCTCATACTTGAAACATCTCAATGGATATTCACCAATTCCTTCAGTAAAGCTCATATTTCTTCCTTGAATACCATTGGTTCTTGATCATATGCTACCTCCTGAAATAGTTGAACACTGACCAATTATTTTTGGTACAATGATTGTATATTCCTTCCATCTTCTTTTGATACTTCCTGCATCATTCAATATTTTGCTCATAGTGTCCTTAATATAGCAGGCTTGAATTTTTTCTTCAGTTCTTTCAGCTTGAGAAATGCTAAGTGTGTTTCTCAAGCACTGGTGAAAAAAAAAAAAAAAGGTGCCAGGAATGGACAGAATACCCACTGAGATGTTTCAACAAACAGATGCAACACTGGAAGTGCTCACTTGTTTATGCAAGAAATTTGGAAGACTGATACCTGGCCAACTGACCGGAAGAGATTCATATCTGTGCCCATTCCAAAGAAAGTTGATCCAACAGAATATGGAAATTATCAAACAATGTCATTAATATTACACAAAAGTAAAAGTTTGCTGAAAATAATTCAAAAACAATGCAGCAGTACATTGAAAGGAAACTTCCAGAAATTCAGGCTAGATTCACAAAAGAGCGTGGAATGAGAGATATCCTTGCTGGTCTCAGATAGAGCCTGGGTGAAAACAGAGAATACCAGGAAGATAATTATCTGTGTATTATTGACTGTGCATTCATCAAGAAGAGTATTTCAAGATCTGTCCTGAAGTACAGTATTTGTGATAAGATAATATCCATACACCTACAAGGAAGACCAGTTAATACTACTATTATTCAAATTTACACACCAAACACTAAAGCTAAAAATGAAGAAATTGAAGATTTTTACTAACTTCTGCCATCTGAAATTTACCAAACATGCAATCAAGATGTATTGATTACTGGTGATTGGAACATGAAAGTTGGAAACAAAGAGGAATCATCAGTTGTTGGAAAATATGGCCTTGGTGATAGAAATTATGTCAGAGATTGCATGATAGAGTTTTGCAAGACCCATGACTTACTCATTGCAAATACCTTTTTTTAACCACACAAACAATGGCTATACATATGGACCTCACAACATGGAATACACAAGAATCAGATTGACTACATCTGTGCAAAGAGGCAATGCAGAAGCTCAGTATCTTTGGTCAAAACAAGACCAGGAGCTGACTGTGAAATAGACCATCATTTGCTCATATGCATGTTCACTTTGAAGCTGAAGACAATTCTATGAGAGCCAAAATATGACCTCAATTATATCCCACATAGATTTTAGAGACCATCTGAGGGATAGATTTGATGCTTTGAATGCCAGTGACTGAAAACCACATGAGTTATGGGATGACATCAAGAACATCATACGTGAAGAAAACAGTCATTAAAAAGACAGGAAAGGAAGAACAGACAAAAATGGATATCAGAAGAGACTCTGAAACTTGCTCTTCAATGGAAAGTAGCTAAAGCAAATGGAAGAAATGACGAGATAAAAGAGCTGAACAAAAGATTTCAAAGGTTTGTTTCTTTTTGGTTTTCTAACTCCAGATCTTTGTGCATTTCAACATACTTTGTCTTCTCCAGCCAGCCTTTGAAAACATCTGTGAGCTCTTTTACTTCATCATTTCTTCCATTTGCTTTACCTATTCTACATTTAAGAGCAAGTTTCAGAGTCTCTTATGACACCTATTTTGGTCATTTCTTTCTTCCCTGTCTTTTTAATGACCTTTTGCTTTCTTCAGGAACTCTGATGGTGTAGTGGTTAAAGCATTTGGCACCAACCAAAAAAGTCTGGCAATGTTAACCCACTAGCCAATCTGCAAGAGAAAGATGAAACAGTCTGCTTCCGTAAATATCTACATCCTTGGAAATTATATGGGGCAGTTATACTCTGTCTTATAGTGTTGCAATGAGTCAGAGTTAACTTGATGGCATTGGGCTTTTGATTTTGCTTTTTTCATGTGAGATGACCTTGATGTCATCCCACAACTTATCTGGTCTTTGGTCATTGGTGTTCAAGGCATCAAATCTATTCTTGAGATAGTCTCTAAATCCAGATGGTATATACTCAAGGTTGTATTTTGCCTCTCCTGTACTTGTTACAATTTTCTTTAGCTTCATCTTGAACCTGTATATGAGAATTGATGGTCTATTCTGCAGTTGGCCCCTGGCCTTGTTCTGGTTAATGATATTGAGCTTCTTTATCATCTCTTTCCACAGATGTAGTTAATTTGATTCCTGTGTATTCCATCTGGCAAGCCACCACAGTATGACAAACTGACAGATGGGTGGTGGTGGGCACATTTTATATGTATTTTACCTCGATTAAACAAAAAAAGCCCTGTGATGGTGTTAACCCTCAACTTGGCTAGGCTGTGATTCTCAGTATTATATAATTATACTCCATTTCATGATCTGATGTAAGGGGAGTTTCCTTAGGGGTGTGGTCAATATATATGGATGCTCTGGCAAAGCTTACTCACTCTAGATCCTGTCTGTATCCCATTTGTCATCCTTTTGGGAGAAGACCCAGCAGCCTTCTGCCTAACCTGCTGATTTTGGGTTCATCAGTCCCTCTCTGGTAGCTTAGTGCCTAAGGCACTTGACTGCTAACCAGAAGGCTGGCGGTTCAAACCCACCAGCCACTCCTCAGATGGAAGATGGGGCAATCTACTTCCGTAGTGATACGGCCTCAGAAACCCAAGGAGGGGTCGCTATGAGTCGGGTCCAACTTGACGGCATATAACAACAACAACAACAGTTCAAGTAACAAAATGAGTGAGGAACAGCCTCCAGCCTAATGCCCAACTGACAGATTTGGGGCTTGCCAGCCTCCACAACTGCATGAGCCATTTCCTTGAAATAAATTTCTCTCTATATATAAGGCACTTGCCTGCCAACCAGAAGGTCAGAGGTTCGAACCCACCAGCTGTTCTGTGGAAGAAAGATGGGGCACTCTAATTCCATAAAGATTTACCCCCTCGGAAACCCAATGTGGGTCACTATGAGTTGGGATCAACTTGATGTCAGTGAGTTTGGTTCGGTTTGGTTTTTGGTTGTGTAGTGGTCAAGGCATTTGGCTACTAACCAAAAATTCATTGGTTCAAACCCAGTAGCTGCTCCATGGAAGAAAGATGAGGCAGTTTGCTTCTATAAAGATTTAGAGCTTTGGAAACCCAATGGGGGTTGCTGTGACTCGATGGCAGTGAGTGTGCTTTGGTTTAGTGCCTAAGGCACTTGACTGCTAACCAGAAAGCTGGTGGTTCAAACCCACCAGCCACTCCTTGGAAGGAAGACTGGGCAATT
>NW_006921594.1:12032214-12056304 GCF_000298275.1 Orycteropus afer afer | reverse complement strand
TCTTCACCCAAATCCTAATAAAAAATAAATAAATAAATAAATAAATAAATAAAAAAAAGATGACTTTTCCTAACTATGGACAGCCATTGCCCTGCCACCTCTCCTTACCCACCCACAATGCCCTACTTGCTTAAATATGCAACAAATGTTTGCCAATTAGGATTGAATTTGGTTCGATTATATCATGTCAGATTCTTTTTCAAAGGACTCTTTGCCTTCATAGTGTTCTATGTGCAGTCCTATTGCCTTAACAACATGCCATAATCAGTTACAATTTTGACCAACCTTCTAAAAATAGTACATCCCTATTCCTGGACATGAATGTGTCTCCTTTTAAATCCCACTACTAGATTTGATGTTGCCGAAATGTCTGGTTTAGGATGTTCTATTCCACTTGAATCTTAACTGCAATTCCTTTTTTTCTCCTTTCCCAAAGAAACACAAAATTATGTGTGTGTGTATAAATCATGAACATGAGAATTTATTCAAAGTAAGAACAGAATTCACAAAACATTTACTGGAACCTTGATGATTCAGATCTTTTTCTTCTAAGATCTCTTTGGGCAATTTATCAGGAATGCTTCCTAATTGTAATTTGGCTTCTCCTTTCTACCCAGGACACTCTACAATTCCAGTATTCAAAGGGGCTTGTGTTCTCTAGGGACCTGAAGCTTAAGCTTCATTAACTCCATATTACTCTTCCTCTAGCTAAGGAAGGAAAGAGCAAAGTTAATATAAGCAACATGCTGAAAACCTTGAAATTTAAATTAATATCAATCACAACCACAGTTAGTTTCTCATTTATAGTGAGTGTGTTAGTTTCCTATTGCTGCTGCAACAAATTACCACAATTTTAGTAGCTTGTTGTTGTTGTTGTTAGGTGCCGTCGAGTCGTTTCCGACTCATAGGGACTTCATGTAGCTTAAAACAAAGGAGCCCATGGCCTTCCAGCCAAACAAAAGACAGGCATATAAGCTGAACATTTACACTAGGTAGATACACTCCTCGGAGAGAACAATCATGGGAGAACAGAAGGGCTGTGTAGGCACAGGGAGACAGCTCAGGGGGCAGGAGTGCATGGAGGGAAAGACACAGGGAAGAGGTTAACTATGGGGAGGACGTGGGAGGGGAGCTGTTGCATTGTGGGAGATTGTAGCCAATGTCATGAGACAAAGTGTATGTGAGCTGCTGTATGGAAAGTGAATTTGCTCTGTAAACTTTCACCCAAATCACATTTTTTTAAAAAAAGGGAGCCCATGGCTAGCACAGTTAAGCACTCCATTACTGGCCAAAAGGTTGATGATTCCAACCTAACCAGAGGTGCCTTGGAAGACAGGCCCAGAGATTTACTTCCTTGAAAACCCTGTGAAACAGTTCTTTGCACACATGAGGTCACCATAAGTTGGAATCAACGTGATGGCAGCTAACAGCAACAAAAAGAAAAAAACACAAATTTATTATCTTCCAGTTCCTAAGGTCATAAATCCAAAGTCAATCTCATTGGAGTAAGCCAAATTGTCAGTAGGGCTGGTTCCATCTAGAAGCTCCAAGGGGGAGTCTATTTCCTTGTCTTTACACTTTTAGAGGTTATCCATATTCTTTGACTACTGGTCCCCTTCTACCCTCAAAGTTAGCAATGGCCAGTCCAGACTTTGTTATATCGGATCACTCTGATAGTCACTCTTCTGCTTCTCTCCTCCACATTTAAGGACTCTTGTGATTACATTTTGGAAGAAAGGTTGGGCAATCTACTTCCATAGTGACACTGCCTCAGAAACCTAAGGAGGAGTCACTATGAGTCAGATCTGACTCAATGGCAATGAGTTTGGTTTGGGTTTTTCGGTGATTACATTGGAGCCACTCAGATAATCCAGGATAATTCCTATTTTAAAGTCAGTTGGTTAGCAACCTCAGTGCCATCTCCTACTTTAACTCCCCTTTGTCCCGTAATAAATCACAATCTCAGGTTTCAGGAATTAGGATGTTGTTGTTAGGTACCTCGAGTTGGCTACAACTCATGGCAACCCTATATATATACAGCAGAACGAAACACTGTGCCATCCTTACAATCTTTGCTATGTGGGCTTGAGCCCATCATTGCAGCCACTGTGTCTGTCAGTGTATCTCACTGAGGGTCTTCCCCTTTTCCGCTGACCCTCCACTTTACCAAGCATGGTCTTCTTCTCCAGGGAGTGGTCCCTTCTGACAACATGACTAAAGTAGGTGAGACTGACTCTGGCCATTCTCCCTTCCAAGGACTGTTCTGGCTGCCCTTCATCCAGGACAGATTTGTTTATTCTTCTGGCAGTCCATGGTATTCTCAATCTTATTCACCAACACCACAATTCAAAAGCATCAACTTTTCTTTTGTCTTCTTTATTCATTGTCCAATTTTCATATGCATATGAGGCTATTGGAAATACCATGGCTTGGATTAGGCACACCTTAGTCTTCAAAGTTACTTCTTGCTTCCTAACACTTTAGAGGTCTTTTGTAGCAGATTTGCCCAGTGCAATAAGTCATTTGATTTCTTGACTGCTGCTTCCATGGCTGTTGATCATGGACTCAAGTAAAATGAAATTCCTGACAACTTCAATCTCTTCTCTATTTATAATGATGTTGCTTATTGGTCCAGTTGTGAGGATTTTTGTTTTCTTTATGTTGAGATGTAATCCATACTGAAGGCTGTAGTCTTTGATCTTCATCAGTAAGTCTTCAGTTTCAGCAAGCAAGGTTGTATCATCTGCATGCTGCAGGTTATTAATGAGTAAACAATTTTGGGAGGCCATCAATCTGTGTACTAGGCCAGTTATTTGAATGCTAAGTACTTATTATTTAATATTATTATTTGGGTGGAAGTTTACAGAGCAAATTAATTTTCCATATATACATACTTTTTTTTATGACATTGACTGCAATTTCCCACAATGTAACAGCTCTCTTCCCACTTCCTCCTTGTAGTTACCCCTTCCTTGTGTCCTTCCCTCCCATATACTCCTACCCCCCACCCCAGCTATCTCTCTGTGCAAATACTGCTCTCCTGTTCTCCCATGATTTATCGCTCCAAGGAGTGTATCTATCTGTTGTAAATGTTCACCCCATATGCCTGTCTTTTGTTTGGCCGGAAGCCACAGGAGTGGGTTCCATTCCAGATCTGAAGGGCAGCTAGGGGCCATAGGCTCAGGAGTTCCTTCAGGCTCTGTCAGACCAGCAAACCTGGTCCTCCTCTCCACCTTTTTTTTTGTTTTTTTATGATTTTGAGTTTTATTCCACATTGTCCTCCCACTCTATCCAGGATCTCCTACATAGATCCCCCTCTGAGTGGTTGACAATGGTAGCTGGGCATCATCTAGTTCTTCTGGTCTCCTAGTCACATAGGCGAAGGACTGCATGGTGTACCAGTCCCTTGGATTAATTGTTTCCATGCATCTTTGGTTTTCTTCATTCTTCTTTGCTCTGGATGAGGAAAGACCCATTGTTGCATCTAGATGGCCACTTGCAAGCATTTAAGATCCCAGTCACTACTCGCCAAAGTAGGATGTGGAACAATGTTTTTGTGTAGTATGTTATGCAATTGAGCTTGATGTTCCCTGCAACCATGGCCCCGAGCACACAAGTCCAATTACTTGCTCCCTCGGGGTAGCTAGCAGTGGCCAAGAAGTGACTACAACAGTCAAGGGATTTTTTTAAGGCACTAACCTAGGTTAGGTTAAAGTGAACATCAGAGGAAACACCATCAAATATTTAGAGTCTGGAAAACAGATGAATGAATAGTATGACTTAGTAAAACTGGAAAAAAAAAAAAAAGAATTCTAATTCCTCAATCATACAAGCCAAGAACCAGGTCAATGTAAACTACAGAATAAGCAAAATTTAGGAACCGGTGGCACAAGCTACTTCTGTAAGAGAAAGGGAGAGGATATGTTAAAATAGGGAGAGTTGGTTGAAAGCTGTTTGAGAAGCAATTAGAAACCTAGATCCCCATAGTATTGTTGGGGGGATGTCCCTTTTTGCCCCCAAATAAGAAAGGTTTACTCTCTGAAGAGAGTAAAGCAGAGGGTCCATTTTAATAAACAGAAAACAGGGGAGTTAAATAATGAATGGAAAATGATTGCAGAGCCTCTTCCTCAGTCTGGAAGGCTGGCAGCCAGTCCTTTACTTCAGGCAGAAAAACAAATGAGTCTTTTTTTGTAGGTGAGAATCTATCAGCCCCTAGAGGAAAGATATAATGATACTGACATGGATGTTGCCATCAGGGGTTCCTCAACAAACAGTCCTGCCAGTTCACCTACAGGGAATCTCACCATGAATAAGCCTCACTCACTTAGAGGTTCCAGGTAGTCTTGAGGCCTCCACTTTTAATTATGACTAGGTAGTCAAGCATGCGTTCTAAGAAAAGCTCCACCATGAAAAATAGAGACCAAAACAAACACAGAGGAAATGTGGTTAAAAGAGAAACTATGCATGATGAAGAAAGAAAGAAAAGAAAACCCCTCAATGTTTTCAGAGAGGTAATGAATTCTCATGTCATGGCACCTATGAAACAACTGAAAGCTATAACTTTTTTCCAGAGGGAAAAAAAAAGAGCCCTTAGGAAAAAAATAGAAGGAGGGCCCACTATCGGATACCCAACAGAATGCCTACATATAGACCCCCACCAAGGAACGAGGTTCGAAGAGAAGATTTTATCATTTCTAGCAAGAAAACAAGTCTTGCACAAAAGTTAAAGACTCTAAATGGGTTCTTTGAGATCTCTCAAAAGGAACTCTGGAAAACAAGACACATGGAATTTCAAAATTCTCAGGGAAAATTATTGGCAATCTAGAGTTGTAAACTCAATCAAATTACAAATCAGGGTGAGTGAAGAATAAAGACATCTTCAGGCTTGCAAGTTCTCCAGAATGCTACCCCCCACCGGTACTTATCAGGAAGCTAGTGGATAGAGGATGTACTTCCTCTAAAGGAATGTGTAAAGCGAGGAGGAGGAAGACAGCACCAGGAAAAGGACTTCTCCACAGAAAGGAAAGAAAACCCTGCAGGATGGCGGTAAGGGAGGTTAACAGTCGCGTCATACCAAGCAGGAAGCAACAGGCCTAGATCTAATGCTCAGATTGCTGTGAGAGAGGCTTCTTCAACAAGATGAAGCTGATCAAATACCTGAGATGAATGAATATACACAATGGAGACTTGGATGTAAGTTGAAGAAGAGTTTGGGGTTAAAAAGTGGTAAATATTACTGATCATAGAAAACAAAGTAAATAATACAAGATGAAGAAACAAACAACAGCAACATCAAAATTAAAACTCAAGTGAACACCAATAATAGTAATAATAATATGCAGGACATAAAAAGAGCATTTTAGCAGATAGCTCCATTCTGAACAGAAAGTTTGATAGTAACAGTGTAAATACCAACTATTGATCCAACCAAAGGTCTGATCCTGTATTGGGAGAGAGGAGAAAAAATGGAGAAAGTACAGAGTTTGGTGGTGGTGGGGACACAGGAGAGGGAGCGGAATCCTCATCTCACAAAGTAAGACCCGAAAAAAAAAGTCAAAGTGCATGAACTTTATTTAGAGACATGAACATACACACCAAAGAATCAGTTGAAAGATTTGAAAGTAGTTGTCTTTGGGAAAGGGGAGGAAGTTAGGGAATTGTTAATTAGCTATTCACCCTGATAGAACTAATTGACTCATTAAACTGTTGCTGTTGTTAGATGCCATCCAGTCAGCTCCCACTCAAAGTGAGCCCATGTACAGCAGAATGAAACACTGCCTGGTCCCGCTCCAGCCTCACAATCCTTGCTACGCTTCAGACCATCACAGCCAATGTGTCTGTCAATTTATCTTATTGAGGGCCTTCCCCTTTTTGCTGACCCTTTCCTCTACCAAGCATGATATCCTTCTCCAGGAAATGGTCCCTTCTGACAGACAACATGACCAAAGATCAGTGACAGTCTGGCCACCCTTGCTTTGAAGGAGCATTCTGGCTGCACTTCTTCCAAGACAGGTTTGTTCTTTCTTCTGTCAGTCGATAGTATTTCCAATATTCTTCACCAACACCATAATTAAAATGCATCAATTCTTCTTCCATTTTCCTTATTGTCCAGCTTTCACATGCATTTGAGGCTATTGAAAAGAACAAGGCTTGGGTCAGGCACACCTTAAGTCTTCAAAGCAACATCTGCTCTTAAAAACTTTAAAAAAGTCTTTTACAGCAGATTTGCCCAGTGAAATATGTTGTTTGATTTGTTGACTGCTGCCACTGATAATTTTTTAAAAATAATAATTAATTTTTTTAAAAAAAGAAATCATATCGATGAATTAAACTTTTTATCTTTCTGGAAATACTGTGTAGAGTAATGAGACGTTTATAACACATTATGAGCGCATTGAAAAAAAGAAGAGTTATTTTGACTTCTTTATGTTAGTCTTCAGGAGCTCTGGTGGCACAGTGTTTAAAGTGCTTGGCTGTTAACCAAGAGATCAATGGTTCAAACCCACCAGCAATCTGCTGGCATAAAGATTACAGCCTTGGAAACTCTCTGGGGGCAGTTCTATCCTGTCCTAACTGGTCACTATGAGTAGGAAATGACTTCACAATGGTTTATGGGGCTTCAGGCCATATTAGCATTTCCATTTGTTCCTAACATAATTATATTAACATTACATTAGCATGTGACTTTGCCTTTTCCAGAGCTCTAATTAAGATTTTAAATAAGATTTATACCAATGGGAACCTCTCATTCACCATTCTTAAACACCTTTCCTATTTGATTATAATTCTACTTATGAACTCCTCTGGCTTTTGTCTTTCAAACAAGTTTGAACTTGTTCAGCAAATGCTTTACAAGGTTCAGGTATAAGATAAATTAGGAGCTCTAGTGGCATAGTGCCTAAGGCACTGCTAACCAGGAGGCTGGCAGTTCAAACCCACCAGCCACTCCTCAAAAGGAAGAATGGGCAATCTACTTCCGTAGAGATACCACAAAACTAACTAGAAAAGAAGACAACCATGGGCAGAAAACAGTGGCCAATGTTATCTTGTTGTTGTTGTTGTTTGCCGTTGAGTCACCCTGACTCATATGTTATCTTAGCTGATCTTTTATTAAAAGGATTGTACTATACAGTATTTTCCAATTCATTTTAAGTACTTTTTAACCCAAAACCACTAACTTCTGTCCACCTGACTCATAGTGACCCCTCCTTGGGTTTCCCAGGCGGTATCACTATGGAAGTAGATTGCCCAACCTTCCTCCCCAGGAGTGGCTGGTGGGTTTGAACTGGCAGGCTGCTGGTTAGCAGTCATATGCTTTAGGCACTATGCCACCAGAGTTCCCTACTAAACTGGGCATTATGATAATAATCAACATGTGTTGAGTACTTATCATGTGCTAGATTCTAACTGCTTTACCAATTCCATGTCATGTAATTATTGCAGCAACCTTATTAAGTAGATACCCACCAGCCACTCCTAGGAAGGAAGGTTGAGCAATCTACTTCTGTAGTGATAACACCTTGGAAACCCAAGGAGGGGTCGCTATGAGTCAGGTCTGACTCCACGGTACATAACAACAACAACATTATTTGTAGATAAGAATATGAGGCATAAACCCATTGCTGTCAAGTCGACCCTGACTTTTAATGACTCTATACAAACAGAGTAGAACTGGCCTGTAGGAATTAAATTCACTTTCTGAATTTCTTTGGGAGTGGCTGGGCAGAGAATCAAATGTAGACCCCAAGCTCTGGATCAGTGGTCTTTGTTGCCTCCCACAGAGAGCAATGGGCACCACGGAAAGTACCACAAAATTAAAGGAGAAACAGGAAAGAAATTAGCTTTACTAAGCACTTATGTAGGAGCTCTGGTAGCATAGTGCCTAAGGCACTTGACTGCTAACCAGAAGGCTGGCCGACTCCACGGCACATAACAACAACAACAACAAGCACTTATGTAACTGGGGTCCCTGAGACCTTGAGCCAGGGGTCCTTGCCTTCTACTGACAAAGAATTGAGCAGGAGAGGTAAAATGTCCACACAAACCAAACCTTATTAAAGAGAAAGGAGAGGGGAGAGCTTATGAGGGAGAGATGGAGAGGGGCTTTCACCTATGCTAGCCTCTCACTGAACAAAGTATTTCCTAGAGTTTATAAAGGCTTTTAGGTGTGTGTGTGGGGAGCGGGGAGAGGAGGGGAAGGTATAAAATGGGTGGGGATTTCTGGGAAAAAGGTGGGGTTATGAAAATAAGGTGTGCACGCAGGAAGTAGCCAAGATGGACTCCACCACAAAGGCAGTTGGAGCAAAGATGGAACCCGTTGTGAAGGCAGCTAGGATTTTTCCATAACTTGTTTTGGGATGTTGCTCTTGCGTTATGTCTCTGGATCCTGGTTCGAGTCCTGGCATGACAGTCTTGTTCCTGACTGCCTCTGGTGGAAGGTCACTTTATCGATCAAGTTGAATCTTACTGCTTATGCTCATACTTGGTGAGGTACGTGAAGGACAATTCAGGAGGTTTACCAGCATTTTACCATGGTCAAGCTTGTGGGGCTTTTGAAATGTAACTTATTATCTTGCCTGGCTTGTTAATTGCAAGCAGTTGTCTGTTGCCAGCAGTAGTGTGGTGATCTGCCACATAACTACTTCAAGAATACTGAATCAGAGAGGCTGCTTGACTCAGCCAGCCCTACCTGTTTCACTATGGTCCAGAAACTCCAATCATTTTATTTAATTTTCACACAACTTAATGAATGGCTATTACCTCATTATACTTGTGAAAGAGATTAGGAAATTTACTGAAGATCATAGACATAAGCTATACTCTCAAGAAACTTACATTCTACTCAGAGATAACACAAATACAAAAAGAACTGGCAAAACAACAAGATGATGTCACATCTGCTGTATTACAACCGTATAATAAGATCTAGAGAGAAGGAGTGTTCAGTCCAAGGGAGATAGCTTGAGAGACTTTTTGGAGGAAAAGGAGTTTGTGTGAACTGCATAGAGCTTAAATTTTAAAGCATTTGGTTTGTAGATGGCTATGGTATATAGGAGCTCTGGTAGCATAGTGGCTAAAGCACTTGACTGCTAACCAGAAGGCTGGAGGTTCAAACCCACCAGCCACTCCTCGGAAGGAAGGTTGGGCAATCTTACTTCTGTAGCGATACTGCCTTGGAAACCCAAGGAGGGGTTGCTATGAGTCGGGGCTGACTCAACGGCACATAACAACAACAACATAGTATACAGTGGGAGCCCAAACTCCATTTTGAGTTTTGAAGTAACTTCAGATGCCATTGAAGTTCTTTCTGTTATTTTCCCAATGCTTGCTAACCATTGAACCAGCAATGTGGGTATGCTTAGACAATCCAGGGCGAGCCCAGAGAGGTGCAGTTTGCCCTCAGGCTCACATGACAAGCCACAGAACTTGACTGGACATACCCTTAATGATTTTCCAAAAATAGCTGCATATCATCTAAGTTAAAAGTTGGGAGTCCTGGTATTGCCTGTGGAGACCTTGTGGCTATGACTCAGGGTTGCTGGTCATGAGTCATATACCCTGACGACAACTTACCCAAGTGGGTGAAGCTTCAGAACCAACCCTGCAAACTTTTTAACCTGCAGTTGTGTATGTACCCTCATCATTGTTCTTTCCCCTACCCCAATCCATTATAGTCCTGCTTGCAACACCGATGGATTCTCCTGCCATCAATCATGATCTTGTGATGATCTCCTTTGTTCTCTATAGTGCCTAAGGCATTTGACTGCTACGAGAAGGCTGGCCTGGCGGGTTGGAAGGAAGGTTGAGCAATCTACTTCCATGATACCATCTCAGAAACCCAGGGAGGGGTCACTATGAATCAGATCCCACTCCCTGGCAGTGAGTTATGTCTGGGAGTTGGTGAAATCTATCAGCCTCTGTTTTAGGTACATGTGACAGTTTCCCTCATTGGGATGATTGTGTTTATTTTGTCTTTTCTTAGTAGAAGGATATCTATTGAATATGTTTGAATCTGGGGTCTTTTTTTCCTCTAGCACAGAGCTAAGGCATTATATGTAGGATTTGGATAGACAAAGGGGTGAGCAGCATTGTTCCTGATGGTTGTTCTTTTCTGTCCCTGTAAACTTTTCAGATACTGGTTTTAGTATGGACAAAAAGACATGTTCAGACTTGCTTCTTTTTATAGAATTTTCAAAGCAGAGACAAACGCCTAAACTTAGAAAAAGATAAGAAGTAGAGGGCAAAAGAGCAGAATACATGGACTAAAAGGGAGGGAGTTTGTTCTCTTAAGGTTAAAGGGTAGTGTTGTTGTTGTTGTTATGTGCCGTCGAGTCGGCCCCGACTCATAGCGACCCCTCCTCGGGTTTCCGAGGCAGTTATCACTACGGAAGTAGGATTGCCCAACCTTCCTTCCGAGGAGTGGCTGGTGGGTTTGAACCGCCAGCCGTCTGGTTAGCAGGCAAGTGTCTTAGCCACTATGCTACAGTAGGAGGTAGATATTAGGAACTGAAGACTTGAAAGGAAAGAAAACTGAGAGTTGGGGGGAGAAATGGACTTCCCTGAGGGAAGAAGATTTTGAGATAGGGCTTGAGGTCAAAGACCACTGACCTGTCTGCACTTGGAAAGAATTTCATAAATAAGATGCTGCCACTTGTCTTTTTCCCCCTCAGAATTTCAGACGCGTGAATGAGAAGAAAGGTTCCGTCAGCCCAGCTTTCTCTAGCACCTTCAGGACAGCGGCATATCATCTGAACCCAGGGGAGTGGTATTAGTGGTTTACACTGGCAATGAAGCTGACATTGATGTTTAGCAAATATGGGTTCCATCTACTTGAAAATAATTGCCTTTACATCTTATGACATCTTCCATGGACTTTGCAATGAAAGTCAATTATAATCTCTTTGGGTGGAAAAAACAAAATTAGAAAGAAAAATGATTAGAAACAGAAGGCAGCTTGACGCTTGTGATGCCAAATTTGTTCAACATGTGATTCAAAAGGCGTGGATAAGTTTTCCTGGCCGTTCTCCCAATTAACAACCTTTAGCTTACTTAAAAGCCAAAATCTGTGACTCAAAAGAGAGTGCTAGGAAGAAATTTTTTGTCAGATAAAATTAGCTATTCCTGGCAACATCAAATAGCATATATACATAAACTCATGTGCCTTTTTTTGAAATGATCCTCAAAATATACCAAGGTTATCTTAAACCATGTCCGAGGCTATAAAACTCAATTATGTTATTGAATGTTTATCCAGTGCTTATTCTGTGACAGGCATTGCATTTAATTCTCACACCAACATTATAGGATAGGTATTATTCTCTTATAATCTTACTTTAAAGATGAGGAAACTGAATCAAAGAGATGCTAAATAACTTACCCATGGTCACACAGGTAGAAAATAACAGAACTAGGACTAAAGCACAGACAATAGGACTCCACTATACTCTTAATAAGGAGTTCTGGTAGAACAGTACCTGAGGCACTTGATTGCTAACCAGAAGGCTGGCGGTTCAAATCCACCAGCCACTCCTAAGAAGGAAAATGGGGCAATCTACTTCTGTAGTGATACTGCCTCGGAAACCCAAGGAGGGGCTGCTATGAGTCAGGTCCGACCTGACGGCACATAACAACAACATACTCTTAATATAGTCCTATCTCTTCTTTCTTTTTTTTTTTTTTCTTCCTTCTATGACCCAGTCTTTTTTTTTTGTGTGTGTGATTTGGGTGAAAATTTACAGAGCAAATTCACTTTCCATACAGCAGTTCACATACACTTTGTCTCACGACTCTGACTACAATTTACTACAATGCAACAGCTTCCTTCCCACTTCCTCCCAATAGTTACCTCTTTACTGTGTCCATCCCTCCTTGCACTCCTGCCCCCTGAGCTGTATTCCTGTGCATAAACAGCCCTTCTTGCTCCCATGATTATTCTCTCCAAGGAGTGTATCTACCTCAGGTAAATGTTCAACTCATATACTTGTCTTTTGTTTGGCTGAAAGCCGCAGGTGTGGGTTCAATTCCAGACCTGAAGGGCAGCTAGGGGCCATAGTCTCAGTGGTTCCACCAGGCTCTAGCAGACCAGCAAACCTGGTCCCCCTCCCCCCTTTTTTTTTTATCCCCAAATGATTCTGAGTTTTGTTCCACATTGTTCTCCCTCTCTGTCCAGGATCTCCTACATAGATCCCCCTCCAAGTGGTTGACAGTTGTAGCCGGGCACCATCTAGTTCTGGTCTCGTAGTTGTATAGGCTGCAGATCACATGGTGTACCAGTCACTAGGACTGATTGTTTCCATGAAGTTTTGGTTTTCTTCATTCTTCTTTGCTCTGGACAAGGAGAGACCCATTGTTGCATCTAGATGGCTGCTTGCAAGCTTTTTAAGATCCCAATCATTACTTGCCAAAGTAGGAGGTGGAACAATGTTTTGTGTAGTATGATATGCCAATTGAGCTTGATGTCCCCTGCAACTATAGTTCCAAGCCCACAGGTTCGACTACTTGGTCCCTCTGGGTAGCTGGCTGTGACCAAGCAGTGATAGTCCTATCTCTTAAGGTGTTTACGTTGCTGTTGTTGTTAGTTGCCATTGAATTGGTTCCAACTCATGGTGACCATAAGTGTGTAGAGTAGAACTGCTCCATAGGGTTTTCAAGGCAGTGACCTTTCAGAAGCAGGTCACCACCAAATCCTGTCTTCTGAGGTTAATCTGGGTAGATTTGAACCACCAACCCTTCAATTAGTACTCAAGTGCTTACCTATTTGCACCACCCATATACTCCTCAAAATGTTTATTTATAAGTGCATATATAACTAGAGTGCGAGGGATGCATGTAGTGCTGCCTCAGTTTCAAAGGGAGGAGAAACAGCCACCATCTTGGTTCCAGAGGGTGAGGCTGCCCTTCAGGTGGGCTAAGAGAATGGGGCTATCCTCAGACTGAGGGGGTGGGGCTGCCATGTCATTGTGCAAGGAGACTAGAGCTGTTCAGGGCCAAGAGAGTGGGGTTCAGGTCACCACTCCAATGGACCTGAACACAAAGCTGCCCAAAACTGAAGGAATGAGGTTACTGTCCCATTGAGTGTAGAAGGTGGGGCTGATGCCTAGGGCTGAGGTGCTTCCTCCCAGAATGCAGAGAATTTGACTAATGACCAGAGCTGGAAGAATGGGGTCATTGCCCAAATGAACCTAGAAAACAGAGGATTATATTCAAGCCTTGAGAGCTAATAAAATTTGTTATGCTAGGTTTGGGACTTGATTGTTGCCTGTGACCCTTTCTTTTCTTCCAATTTCTCCCATTTGGAATGGAAATGTTGTACTTTGGAAGCAAATAACTTGTATTCAAGGTTTCAGAAATCAACCAATAAAGGATTTTACACCATGATGGAATATAGCCAGAATCGCACTTTATTTATATAATTCAAAAGATGAGATTTTGGACTTAGATTGATACTAGAATGGGACAAGACTTTTTTTTTTTTTTTTTTTTTTTGCATTTTTACTGTGATTTGGGTGTAAGTTTACAGAGCAAATTCACTTTCCATACAGCAGCTCACATACACTTTGTCTCATGACATTGACTGCAATTTCTCACAGTGCAACAGCTCCCCCTCCCACTTCCTCACCATAGTTACCTCTTCCCCGTGTCTTTCCCTCCCTGCACTCCTGCCCCCTGAGCCGTCTCTCTCTGCATACACGGCCCTTCTATTTTCCCATGATTGATCTCTCCAAAGAGTGTATCTACCTAATGTAAATGTTTAGCTCATATGCCTGTCTTTTGTTTGGCTGGAAGCCACAGAGTGGGTTCAATTCCAGACCTAAAAGGCAGCTAGGGTCCATAAGCTCAAGGGTTCCATGAGTCTCTATCAGACCAGCACACCTGGTCCCCCCCGCCTTTTTTTAAATGATTTTGAGTTTTGTTCCACATTGTCCTCCCACTCTATCCAGGATCTCCTACATAGATCCCCCTCCAAGTGGTTGACAGTGGTAGCTGGGCATCATCTAGTTCTTCTGGTCTCATAGTCATATAGGCTGAGAATTGCATGGTGTACCAGTTGCTTGGACTAATTGTTTCCATGAATCTTTGGTTTTCTTTGTTCTTCTTTGCTCTGGATGAGGAGACCCATTGTTGCATCTAGATGGCTGCGTGCAAGCTTTTAAGATTCCAGTCGATACTTGCCAAAGTAGGATGTGGAACAATGTTTTTGTGTAGTATGTTATGCCAGTTAAGCTTGACGCCCCTTGCAACTATGGTCCAGAGTCCACAGGTCCAAATACTTGCTCCCCCCACATAGCTGGCAGTGATCAAGAAGTGACTACAACCGTGTCCCTTGTCAGCTCTTCTATATACCTGGGAATGGAATGGGATAAGACTTTTGATATGATGTGATAGGTTGAATAGGTTTTGCATGTGGGAAGGATATGAGTTGGAGGGGGGCAAGAGGTGAAATGTTATAGATTGAATTGTGTGTCTCCCCAAAAAATATGTTTTGGATTCCTGGGTGGTGCAAACAGTTAAACCCTCAACAACTAGCTTAGAGGTTGGTCATTTGAACCCACCCAGAGCCTCCTCGGAAGACAGTTATGGCAATCTGCTTTGTATGGAGCAGTTCTACTCACACGTGGGTTCACCATGGGTGGGAATCGACTCCACAACAACTGACAACAACAAAGTATGTATTAGATTCCTAACCCTTAAACTTGTGGATATAATCCTTTTGGGGAATAGAGTTTTATTTGTTATGCTAATGAGGCCATATCAGTGTAAGAGATGCTCTAAACTGAATCACTTCTGAATTTTATAAAGAGCAGAGCAGCCACAAAAGTAAGCAGGCACGGGGAAAAGAGAGAATATCAGAAGACAACAGAGGTGGATGAATCCACAAGCCCAGGAACTCCAAGGATTGTTGGCTAATAGAAGCTGAAATATTAGGAGCTCTGGTGACACAGTACCTAAGGCATCTGACTGCTAACCAGAAGGTTTGCAGTTTAAACCCACCGGCCACTCCTCGGAAGGAAGACTGAGCAACCTACTTCTGTGAAGATTTACTGCCTTGGAAATCCAGTGAGGGTCACTATGGGTCAGAATAGACTTGATGGCAGTGGGTAGACACTGAAACAGACAAGAAAGGACCCCCTAAAAACCCACATGCTGAATTAGGACTTAAAGTTCCTAAACTGGGAGAAAATCTTCTGTTCTTTCAAACCACCCACTGGTGGTATTTCTGTTATAGTAGCACTAGGAAACAAAGACAGCTAGTAAGCCACAACCATTAGGACCTACATACAATTTATCTTATCACTAGATATTTCAAACATCATGTTATTTCATTCTAATTATTGGCAACCTAATATATGGACATAGTTTTTTAAAAAATCAAAACATAACAATGCTATACAATAAAAATAAATCTCTTCATCTGTTTGAACTCATGTTTAGTTTAAAATAGATACATATGGTTTCATATAAAAATAGTATAGATATGTGTCTATACATGGATTGTTACACACACACACACACACACACACACACACATTTCTTTGCTTTTTCAGCTCAGAGGACCTGGAAGCAACAACATCCCAGTAGCAATGAGCATACCTAGTGTCCAGATCTTAGTGTCCAATAAAAAGAACTAAAGATCCTTGGATAAATGGCTGAGTCGAGGACTAGGCAGGAAATACACAAAATAAGCCTGGAGATCTTATAGTTCTAGAAAGTAAGAAAGTGCTTCCCCCAGCAAAAGCAAACCAACAAAAACAAAAACAAACCCTACCTTGATAGGGGTATGTCAAAGGGGCACAGACATCGACTGCATCAATGTGGTCAGCAAAAGAAATAAAGACACATTGGAATGTAATCCAAAATATAAATAACACCCATGAATCTACATTGATTTAAATAAATGATTAAATAAATTTATAAATAGGAGAGAAGATAGAAACCTCTCTTGCTGAAGCATTCTAAATAATTTATATAGATATTCCACCCTCAAGGAGGTAAAGCATAACTCTCCCTTCCTTAACCAAACCCAAACCCAAAGCAAACTCAATGCCACTGAGTCAATTCCGACTCAGATTGACATCCTTTGGGTTTCTGAGGTGGTAAATCTTTATGGAAGTAGATTGCCCAGTCTTCCTTCTGCGGAGTGACTGGTAGGTTTGAACTGCCAACCTTCTGGTTAGCAGTCAGATGCCTTAGGCATGCCATGAAAGCTCCTTCCCTTCTTAACTGTGGGCTGCAAATAGTTACTTCCTTCTGAAGAGTACAGTCAGGAAAGAGGGAAAGAAGAGAGTAACATCATAGTAGGAAAACCTGACAAACACTGCTTCAGTCAGATGATCAAGGTCAACATCAACAGTGGTAAGTCATGTTGATACTCTATATCCTTGATATGATAAGATAAAAATGGCACTTTGTTTCTGTGATTTTCCTCCCAAAGAAACATATCAGTCTAATCATGAAAATAACATCTGACAAATTCCAATAGAGGGACATCCTACAAAATACTTGACCAGTAATTCTGAAAACTGTCAAGGTCACTGCTTAAATACTTTCTTTTAGAAAGATCAGCACAAGGTCAGTCCCAATGAGGCAGAGGTGAAAGTTGTCCCAAATGTCCAACTTTTCCAAACTACTGTGCCATTCCATCATCTCTGACATCATCTCCTCCTCCTCCCCTCATTAATCTGCCTACCGTCTTAGGGTTCCTTAGTTTGCTGTAACACAGAACTCACAAACTCCCAAGGAAACAGTTCATGTGGTGATGGTCGAGGGTGGGAGGCTGGCAGGCTGGCAAGTCCCAGGTCTGTGGGTCGGTCTGGAGGATTCTCCCAACTCAAGTGGTTGCAGGGGTTGGTGAGGCCAAATCGACAGGTCAGATGACAGCTGCTGTCTGAAGTCCAGGGATGAGATGATGACGCACCAAATACAGAACCGGAGCAAGAGAGCAAACTTTCCCGGAATGTTTCTCTATATATTCCCTCATGGAAGCTAACAGCAAGGCAGGACTCAAGATACATCCCACCCTAAAATCCAAAACTAAACTTACTGCTGTGGAGTCAGTCCTGACCCCTCCTTGAGGCGGTATCTCTATGGAAGTAGATTGCCCAACCTTCCTTCTGAGGAGTGGCTGGTGGATTTGAACCGCCATCATCAAAAACAAGGGCATCTGAGAAACTGCCAAGAGGAGCCTAAGGAAACATGACAACTAAATGTGATGTGGTGAGATTCTGGAACAGAGAAAGGACATTAGGTGAAAACTAAGGAAATATGAGTGAACTATGGACTTGAATGAATAATAACGCATCCCTACTGAAGATGGGGCAATCTACTTCCGTAGTGATACTGCCTCGGAAACCCAAGGAGGGGTCGCTATGAGTCAGGTCTGACTCGACGGCACATAACAACAACAACATAACAACTGTTCTTTAACTGTGGCGTGTGTACCATGAAAGACGTTAATAATGTAAGTTGTTAGTAAGAGGAGAAACTGGGTATTGGGAATATTGGAAGTCTCTGTACTATCTTCTCTTTTTCTGTAAATCTAAAACTGTTCTGAAAAATAAAGTGTTTTAAAAATGTCTCATTTCTAATAAGTCAATCACAGAAGGACAAATATTGTATTTGTTCATTATTGTAAAAAGTCAAGGAAAGGTTTATATATGGAAAGAAACTTTCTTTGTTGGTACCAGAGGTCAGAGGGGAGGGAAAGAAACACTGCAGAAATAAAAAAATAACTTAGAAAAAAGTCTCTTGTTTCTATCAGAATCTATCTATGTATCTATATGGAGCTCTGGTAGCATAGTGGCTAAAGGCACTTGACTGCTAACCAGAAGGCTGGTGGTTCAAATCCACCAGCAACTCCACGGAAGGAAGATGGGGCAATCTACTTCCGTACTGATACTGCCTCGGAAACCCAAGGAGGGGTTGCTATGAGTCGAGTCCGACTCGACAGCACATAACAACAACAACAACATCTATATATTTAAAGATTTCTTCTAAGTCTCTTTTAAAAAAAATTTTTTTTATTGTGATTTGGATGAAAGTTCACGGAGCAGATTCCTCTTCCATACAGCAGTTCATACACATTTTGTTTCATGACATTGACTGCAATTCCCCACAGTGTAACAGCTCTCTGCCTGCTTCCTCTCTGTGGTTACCTCTTCCTGTTGCCCTTCTTTCCTATATATTCCCGCCCCCTGAGCTATCTCCCTGTGCAAATACTGCTCTTCTCTTCTCCCATGATTGATGGCTCTAAAGAGTGTATCTGCCTGATGTAAATGTTCAGAATCTAGTTTCTTGTAAATACTTCCAGAAATACTCCATGCTTATATACCTTTGCCTCTCCCTGTTCTCTCTCTGAGAGCTCTGGTGGTGCAGTGCCTAAGGCATTTGACTGTTAACCAGAAGGCTGGTGGTTCAAACCCACCAGCCACTCCTCAGAAGGAAGATTGGGCAATCTATTTCCGTAGAGATACTGCTTCAGAAACCCAAGAAGTGGTCGCTATGAGTCAGATCCAACTCGAAGGCAGTGAGTTTGGTTTGGTTTATTCTCTCTCTAAGGAGCTCCAGTAGCACAGTGCCTAAGGGATCTCATTGCTAGCCAGAAGGTTGGCAGTTCAAACCTACCAGCCACTCCACAGAAGGAAGACTGGGCAATCTACTTCTCTAAAGATTTACCGCCTCCCAAACTCTGGTGGTGTAGTACTTAAAGCATTTTGTTGCTAACCAGAGATTAGTGGTTCAAACCCACCAGTTGCTCCACAGAAAGAGGATGAGGCAGTCTGCTTCTGTAAAGATTTACAGCCTTGGAAACCCAATGGCTGTCACTATGAGTTGGAATCAACTTGATGGCAGTGGGTCTTCTCTATTCTTCTCTGTTGAGATTAGGGAGAGATGTTGTTGTTGTTGTTGTTATGTGCCGTTGAGTGGGACCTGACTCATGGCGACCCCTCCTTGAGTTTCCGAGACTGTATCACTACAGAAGTAGATTGCCCAACCTTCCTTCCGAGGAGTGGCTGGTGGGTTTGAACCACCAGCCTTCTCGTTAGCAGTCATGTGCCTTAGACACTACGCTACCAGATCTCTTTGGGGGAGAAGTAGGGGTATTTATTCCCCCAGCTCACTACTTGTTGGACCTGGAATTAGCAGTGGCTCCATTCCTCTACTACCTGTTGGGCAGACCTTTCTAATAGCACCTTAGATTCTGATAAACCAAAGCAAAACCAAACTCACTGCCATTGAGTCAGATCCGACTCATAACAACCCCTCTTGGGTTTCTAAGGTGGTATCACTACAGATGTAGATTGCTCAACCTTCCTTCCAAGGAGTGGCTGGTGGGTTTGAACTGCAAGCCTTTTATTTAGCAGTCAAGTGCCTTAGGCACTACGCTACCAGAGCTCCTTAGATTCTGATAATGGCTCCTTAATAGAGGAGGTTGGGATTGCTGACAGCTCCCTTCTGTGACAGCTGACAGCCCCCTTGAGCTAGTCCTGAGGTATTTTTTCATCCTGTTGGTTTTTTTCCTTGACCCTGCCACACTCTTGTAAACAACCCCTTCATTATCTCCACTTCACTGTGCCATCTGTTTCTTGTTAGAATCCTGATTGATATAATATACAATTTTATATTCCTTTCATTGACACAATGTGAATATATTATTACACACTTTCTGTACCTTACTTTTGGTTTTTAATCTAAAATACACCTTAGATTTCTTTCTATGTCCCTATACATTGATCTATCTTGCTGGTATCCCATTGTCTGCACATACCACACTTTTAAATATTGTATCAAAAGAGAGGAAGTAAATGCTGAGACTTAGATAAAGGACCATGAAGCCTAGGATGGATAGTAGGACAGGGCTGGAAACCTATGATATAGTGGTGAGGAGAGATGATGCTACTAATTACCTGTATAGCTTCACAGTAATCAAGAGTGAGGGCTATGGAGTCAAAATGGTTGGGTTCATATTCCAGTTTGATGAAGCTATGTAGCCTTGAGAAAATTACTTGGCCTTTCTGAATATATTTCCTCACATATAAAATGGGTGTATAATACCTACCTCAAGGTAATACTTAAGCTCAAAACAGTTTAATTTTCAAGTTTCAAATCAGGCTGCATCCAGTACAATAATGTGGCACATCCAAGTACAAATAATACCATGAACTTCCATCCTGGCCTCTCTCCACTTTCTTGATTCTTCAGGTCTTTCTCTTCCATCTATCTCAGCTTCTTCCATCCCTCATTCTTTGCTGCCCATCTCACCAGTCTGACCCCTAATGAGTGATCCCCTTTCTGTCTGTTATTTTTAAGATTCATTTAAAATGAAGAACTTGAAAATAGATTTTAGTATTGTGTGGTTGTGTGTTGTAGTTCAATAGAGGAGGTATGAGTGAATTTACAGAGCATTCTTTTCAAAGCAAAGTAATTATCAGCCAGCCAAAAAAGGAAGATAAACAACCTCAGATGATAAGCTCTGTCGTTTTCCATCTAAAGTAGTGAATGTTACTGGATCGATTTCTGCTTAGATCTACATGAGTTTCCTTGACTACTGAGAAGAAATTAGTGTAAGACACCACAGTTACTGAAAAAGCAAAGTTATAAATTTTAAATATTAAGATTTTTTTCCCTTTACATGTATCAATAAAAAATAGAGCTGCTAAAATAGTTTTATTTATGGAATAGTTCTCCAAGGAGTTCAAAGCTTCCCCCTCTCCATCATAAATTCAAGTTCAAGAATCATCTGCATTTCACAGAAAAAAGGCCTCTCTTCCTCCTCCTCTTTATGATCTGTAAATGTTGGATTGCCCAAGGGCTTGGTGCTGACCTTTTATCTGTCCACCCTGTCTCCCTAAATGTGTGGTTTAAATTGCCACATACATAACAAAGATTCCCAGTTTGCTATCTCCGGATCTGACTGATTTGAATATCAGTGACTCTTGCCCCCTGTAGCCTTTTCTCTATCTTCCGTGGTACTGCCCCACCCCCCCATCCCCATTCACCCAGGGCTAGACCAGTTTCTGAGGTCTGATAATCTGTTGGAACAACTCATAAACTTCAGGCTATCTTTAATCTAGGATTTGATTAAGGCTATCTCTTATCTAAGGAGCTATGGTGGTACAGCAGTTAAAACATTTGGCTACTAACCAAAAAAAGGTTGGTGGTTTGAACCCACCAGCCTCTCTGAGGGAGAAAGATGAGGCAGTCTGCTTTCATAAAGCTTTACAGCCTTGGAAACCTTGTGGGGCAGTTCTACTCTGTCCTATAGGGTCGCTATGAGTTACGAGTCGACTCGATGGCAGAGGATTGGGTTTGGTTCTGGTATCTTTAACCTAGCAGAAAAAGGGATACAGGGATATAGAGTGAGATCCGGGAGTACTCTTGGCACAAAATTTCCACTTTATCAGGGGATGTACTTACCCTTCCCAAACCCAGGAAGCGCCACTGAGCCTCTGTCTTCCAAGGCCTTTTTTGGTCTCAGCACATGGCCTTGATAGATTACATCATGCCTCCTGAGATTTAGTCAGCATTAGCCTCCATTTCTCCCTCTTGGTCTGGTCAACATTCATTGGTCTCAGGTGTGGTCTGGCTCTCAGAAACCAGGACCAAAGGCCAAAGTGTTTATTGCAAGGAGGATCCACACATTGCACTGACCTTTTCTGTTGCTTAAGCTCTTTCTTGACTCAGGGTTTTTGCACTTTTCCCTTTTCTGAGAAGGCTATCTTTTCATCATTCAGGTTTCTGGTCAAATATCATTCCTCAGAAAGGGAAAAGCCTTCCAGGACCCTCCCATCTATAACAGTCTTCCTTCTCCCCATATTGTGTACTGCCTTCATTAATTATTCTACAAGACATCCATTCTCCTGATTACTTCTCCCATAGCTTTTATCATAGTTGAATATTGTTGTTGTTGTTGTGTACCGACGAGTCACACCTGACTCATAGTGACCCCTCCTTGGGTTTCCGAGGCAGTATCACTATTAGGATTTGTTTATTTGCTATGGTCATTGTCTTTCACTAGAATGTAAGTCTGTTGAAGTTAGAGACTTAAATTTGTTGACTGCAGTATCCCTAGCACTTACGGTGGTATCTGACACAGTAGGGGGCTCAATAAGTACTCACTGAAAGGATGAATAAATAAACTAACAGTGAATGAATGGAGTACATAAGCATCTGGCTCACAATACGGTACATCATTGTTCACTTGACATAACCCTCAAAATTCCTTTTTCTCAATCTATTGTTCAACTCATCATGTACTGGCTTTAAATCTCATAAAGATTTATAAATGAGACATTTATTGTATTAGATAAAAATCAAATTTTATTGACATTGAAAATTGTTTTAAATTGGAATGAACTCCTTCTAAGGAATTTCTGGGTTTTTTTTTTTTTAAAGATGGATTCTTATCTTTTTAGTGTCATTCCTACCCAATGATTTCTCAATTTAACAATCAACAAATCAATAATTTAACATGATATCTGACAACATTTTTTCCAATTTGTCTTCTATAGTCATGTTTTAAATTTTTAATATTATAAAAGACATGTAACATATAATTCTTGTCCTTAAGCAGCATATGTTATAACAGGAAAGGGGAAAAAAAATAACATACAAGAAATAAAGAACAATTGAACATAAAACTGGTTACTGGAAATAAGCCCGACAAATTGCTCAGAGAAGGTGAAATCAGAAAAGTTAAGAGAAAAGTTAAGTTCTCTTTCTGAGCATAAACTTAGCATCCATTGTCTTGAGGAAATTAATGATGTTGTTGTTGTTATATGCCGTCGAGTGGGCCCCGACTCATAGCGACCCCTCCTTGGGTTTCCGAGGCAGTATCACTACGGAAGTAGGATTGCCCAACCTTCCTTCCGAGGAGTAGGTGGTGGGTTTGAACCGCCAGCCTTCTGGTTAGCAGTCAAGTGCCTTAGGCACTATGCTATAATTAAAATAATAGCTCAAGATTAAAGTTTAATTTTCCCAGAGAAAAGGCCACTTTTCCAGACAATTATTTTTTTCAGGACTTTTGTTGATCACCAATTGCAAACTGATACATGAAGTGTTTTTGTTTTAAATGTGGATATCAGTGGGCTCCAAAAGCTGTCTCCAAACAGAATTGATTCAATTATAAATAATAATAACAATAAGTAAGTTACAAACATGATTCAAAGAGAGAAAGGGAGAAGAATTTGAACGTAGATTGCATTTGAAAATAGAATTTTTGGGGTATTATTTGCATGTTCCCTTTATTTTATAGTCTTCTGATTAGAAGACTTTTGAGACTAAATATATACACACACACACACACACACACATTTAATACATATTTATATGTGAATTCACACCACAGTATTTGCCCTTTAGGCCAGAAGAAAATAGCAAGACTGACTGCTCTCAAATTAAATTAATGCCAGCCTTAATTAAATAAATATTGTAACACACATAGTCACTCAAAAACATAGATACACTCATTAATTTATAAAGACTCATATTTCACCAATTCTAGGATGCCATTAATTATAAAACTCACAACTGTCTTATGAATTACTAAGACAGGAAAAAATTGTGCGAATTGAACTATAGTGTATCAACCTAATTAAATATGAATATATTTGCGTTTTAGAATCAGTGAAATAGGGTACATATTTTTGTGACCAAGTATGAGGCCAGGGTCTGTGCTTCTCTTGTTCATCACTGTGTGCATAGCAAGCACACATAGATTCTAATAAATCATTTAATGAATGAAAGAATGAGTGAAGGGGTAGATCTAACATTCGATTTTATCTTATGCTCCAAATGCCTAAAGGATAAATAATAAAAACACATTTTAAATCAACATTAATTGCTCAATAAGTGCAGTAAAGTAACAAGAATATTGTCTGACAGTTGTTTAACAGTGATCCATCTATCTTCTTGGAAATTCACTCTGGAAATGATTAAATTCTGATAAATAAGAGCCACCCAGCGCTGTGTGAAGCAGGCAAAGCTTGATTTGTAAAGCAAAAATGAATAATCTGCAGTGTTTAATGTAACAAGTAACTTGGGTGGGGAGAGCAAGCTGTATCACCTTATACTCCTCTATTTTTTTTTTTTTTT
>NW_006921594.1:12028848-12031537 GCF_000298275.1 Orycteropus afer afer | reverse complement strand
ATCTAGATGGCAGCTTCCTAGATTTTAAGGTCCCAGTCGCTACTTGCCAAAGTAGTAGGTGGAACAATGTTTTGTATAGTATGTTATGCCAATTGATACTCCTCTATTTTTAAAAGACAGACATTCAGACACTCTTTTATCTATGAGAACGTGTAGGGAAAATAGAGATACCATATGAGCCAGCAATCCCACTACTAGGTATATATCCTAGAGAGATGAGAACGATGTCACAGAACAGATGTATGAACACCCATGTTCAGGGCAGCATTATTCACAATAGCAAAAAGAAAAAACCTATGAAACAACAGATGAATGGGTAAACAAACTATGGTACCTAAACACAATGGAATACAACTGATGTTAAAGAATAATGATGAATCCATGAGACATCTCACAATATGGATGAATCTGGAGGACATCATGCTGAGTGAAGTAAGTCAATCACAAAAGACAAACATTGTATTATAAAATGTCAAGAAAAGGTTTATACACAGAAAGGTGGTTACCAAGTTTGGGAGGAGCAAGGAGGGAAAAATCACTAATTATTAATCACTAACTATTAATTAGATAGTAGATATACATTAAGTTGGGTGAAGGAAAATAAGAGGGAGGTCAGCACACTATGACCAAGGCAAACGAAGACACAAGGGGTGTGCAAAAGTAAAAGGCAGCGACAGTTTTGTAACGTATCATACAAGAACATTGTTCCCACATCCTACTTTGGCAAGTAGCAACTGTGATCTTAAAGGCTTGCAAGCAGCCATCTAGATGCAACAGTGGGTCTCTCTTCACCCAGGGTAAAGAAGAATGAAGAAAACTAAAAATGCATGGAAACAATTAGTCCAAGGGACTGTTATACCATGCGATCTTCAGCCTATATGACTCTGAGATCAGAAGAACTAGATGGTGACTGGCTACTACTGTCAACTACTCAGAGGGGAATTTATGTAGTAGATCCTGGATAGAGTGGGAGAACAAAGTGGAACAAAATTCAAAATCATAAAAAAAAAAAAGAGCAGTTTTGCTGGTCTGATGGACCCTGGTGGAACCCCTGAATCTAGCTGCCCGTCAGGTGTGGAATTGAACCCATTCCTATGGCTTCCAGCCAAACAAAAAACAAGCATATGAGCTGAACATCTATATCAGACAGATACACTCCTTGGAGAGATCTATCATGGGAAAATAGAAAGGCTGTGTATGCACAGGGAGACAGCTCAAAGGCAGGAGTCCATGGGAGGGAAGGACACAGGGAAGAGGTAACTATGGGGAGGAAGTGGGAAGAGAGTTGTTACATGTGGGAAATTGCAGTCAATGTTATGAGACAAAATGTGTATGAACTGCAGTATGGAAAATGAATTTGCCCTATAAACTTTCACCCATATCACAATAAAAATTAAAAAAAAAATCAGAGACCACATTATCCATACTATGTCCACTGTGCATGCCAAATAATTGGTTAATAGTTGTTAAAAAAAATTAAGTGATACCTGGATATAAGTGAGGCTGAGGAATTCTTCCAAAAGCATCATGTCTTTTATGTGCAAACACAAACTAAACTATCTAAAGTAAAGGGCTGTTAAAGAAAAGAAAAAGGCCACAATGGTAAACAATATTACTTACACAATCCTGCAACAACAAGTTATAAACAATAACTTACAAGTGGGTACATAGGTAGATATGTAAGCTGAACAGGTGTGGGATGGATTTGTATGGGTTTGGAAAGTGATCTTTCTACATACATATTTGTATGTGCTGCAAATATATCCAAGTATACAGTAGGTCAAAGAGCTCTGGCAGTGGAGTAGTTAAAACATTCAACTGCTCCTCTAATAATTTATTTTAGAAGGATGAGCACAAGGTTAGCCCCTATGAGGTAGAAGTTAAACATGTCCCAAATGTCCAGCTTTTCCAAACTGCTTTACCACTCCATCATGTCTAACATCAACTCCTTGTTCTCCCCTCAGTACTCTCCTGCATGTCTTAGAGTATTTCCCTGCAGCATCTCAAAGAACTCGCAAACTGCCAAGGAAGTGAGTGGTGGAAGGTGGGAGGCTGGCAAGTCCCAAATCCATGGGTCAGGCATAGATCTAGAAGATTCTCTTCACTTACGTGGTTTCAGGGGCTAGTAAACCTAAATGGGCAGGTCAGATGACTGGCTGCTGTCTCAAGTCTGGGGTGAGATGATGATGAACCAAATGCAGGATCCAGAGCGAAAGAGAGTGAACTTTCCCAGAACATTCACATATCTACCCTCAAAGAAACTAAAGGTGGTGACTTGAGTTATACCCTTCAGCAAGGCAAGACTCAAGATAAACCCCAATCTAAACAGGCATAGAGGCTAGGATTTATAATACATCACAAATGGAGGACTATGACTAGAAGGGCCATATTAAGCAATTCACTGCACTGCAGCTGGTAACCAAAAGGTTGACAATCAAACCCACCAGCTGCTCCATGGGGGAAAGATGAGGCAGTCTGCTTCCATAAATATTTACAGTCTTAGAAACCTTATGGGGTAGTTTTATTCCATCTTATATGGTCTGTATGGAGCTCTGATGGCACAGTGCCTAAGGCTGACTGTTAACCAGAATATTCGTGGTTCAGCCCACCAGCTACTCTACAGAAGGAAGACGGGGCAATCTGCTTCAGTAGAGATTTACCACCTTGCAAACCTAAAGGTGGTTGCTAT
>NW_006921594.1:12025140-12028748 GCF_000298275.1 Orycteropus afer afer | reverse complement strand
GCTTCAGTAGAGATTTACCACCTTGCAAACCTAAAGGTGGTTGCTATAAGTCAGAGTTGACTCGATGGCAGTGTTTGTTTTTTTTTTTTTTTTTAATAGCGTCACTGTGAGTCAGAATCAACTCTATAGCAGTGGGTTGGTTGGCTGGTTACGATATAGTAGAGCATGCAGGGGGCAAAGTTATGCAAACATCTTAGCCATAACCAAACACCTTTTTTTTAAAATTGTGATTTGGGTGAAAGTTTACAGAACACATTCATGGTAACCTTTTCCCTGTGTCTTTCTTTCCTAGGAATTCCTGCCCTCTGAGGTATCTCCCTGTGCAAATACTGCCCTTCTAACTTCCAATGGTTGATTGTTCTAAGGAGTGTACCTACCTAATGTATATGTTCACCTTATATGCCTATCCATTGTTTGGCTGGAAGCTACAGGAGTGAGTTCAATTCCAGGTCCAAAGGGTGAATAGGGGTCATAGTCTTGGGGTTTTCGACAGTCTCTGAGACTAGTAAGCCTGGTCTTTTTCATGATTTTGAGTTTTGAGTTTGAGTTTTGTTCCACATACCCTCCCCAACCCCGACTCTTTCCAGGATTTCCTACACTGGTCACTTTCTGAGTGTCTGACAGTGGTAGCCAGGCACCATCTAGTTCTGGTCTTGGAGTCATGTAGGCTTAGGTTCGCTTGGTCCACTAGTCCCTTGGACTGTTTCCATGCATCTTTGATTTTCTTCACTCTTCTTTGCTCTGGACCAGGAGAGACCAATTGTTGCATCTTAGATGGCCACTTACAAGCTTTTAAGACCCCAGTTGCTACTCACCAAAGTAGGATATAGAACAATGTTTTTGTGTAGCCAATTGAGCTTGATGTCCCCCACAATCATGGTCCCAAGTCCACAGGCTCAACAACTCACTCCCTCAGGGTGGTTGGCTATGGCTAAGAAGTTATCATAACTTTGCCCCCTATTAGCATTATTACATATATGGATGTTCTTATAGGACATACGAACACCCATGTAGAAATAGCAGCCAAACCTATATATAGCCATGGGTATATTCCCTTTTGCTTAGACATACCTAATCATTCAGCCTGTCTACTACACATCTTGAGGGACTGAGTCATTGGGCTTGAGGGCTTAGGACCATAGTCTTGGGGGACATCAAGATCAATTGGCATAATTGCAAAGGAGTCCATCCTACTTTGAAGAGTAACCACTAAGATTTTAAAAGCTTGTAAACAACACCTAAAATACAACTATTGGTCTTTTCCCATCCAGAGCAGAGTGAAGAAAATCAAAGACCCAAGGAAACAATCAGTAAAAAGGACTAGTGGACCACATGAACCACAGCCTCCATAAGCCTGAGACCAGAAGAACTAGATGTTGCCTGGCAACTACTACCAACTGCTCTGATTGGAATTATAACAGAAGGTTCTGGACAGAGTGTAAGGAAAATTCAAATCAAAATGCAAAATCATAAAAAAGACCAGACTTACTGGTCTGATAGAAACTGGTGGGACCTCTGAGAATATGACGCTTAGACACCCTTATGTTCAAACCTGGAACTAAACTCATCTCTGAGGTTCACCTTTCAGCCAAACAATAAAGAGACCTATAAAGAACAATAACACCTGTATAGAATGTACTCTTCAGAACAATCAATCATATGAGACCAAAAGGGCAGCTATTTGCCCAAAAAACAAAGTTCAGAAGGCAGGAAGAGGCAGGAAAGACGGGCAAATGGAAATGGGGAACTCAGGGAGAAAGTGGGAAGGGTGCTAATACATTGAGGGGACTATAACTAATGTCACCAAACAAAATGTGTATAAATCGTTGAGTGCGAAGCTAATGTAGTGGGAAACTGTAAACTTTCACCCAAACCATACACAAAAAAACAACAATAATAATAATAATAATAAAACACCCCAGAACTTGTGGGGCAGATGCCATTCTGTCCATGCACCATTTATGTGTCCTTAGAAAACACATTTAACTGGGGGGAAAAAACCCTCAATCTCACTACCCAGATGCATGAAGAGCTTACTACTGTGTGATTACTAAACCTGAATTGTTATACAACCCATTGTAGTCAACTGGATTCTGACCCACAGACCCTACAGGACAGAGCAGAATTGCAATCTTTATGAAAGAAGACTGCCACTTTTTTCTCCCTTGGAACTGCTAGTGGGTTCAAACTACTGACCTTTCAGTTAGCAGCCAAGTGCCTAACCACTGTGCCATCAGGGCCCCTTAAGTTCTTATACAGAGAGATGCATTTCATAGCACTATGACTTCTAGTGTTATTCAGCAGCCTATTTTCTTCTCTGTCCTTTTGCCACTTCTACCCCACTCCTTCAGTCGCTGTGTGGCACAAACAGTTAACTACTTGGCTGTTAACTGAAAGGTTGGCAGTGTGAATCCACCCAGAGGCACCTCCAAAGAAAGTCTGGTGACAGCCTTTGAAAACCCCACTGAGCACTATTTGTGGCGTTGCCATAAGCAGGAATCCACTAGAGGGCAACTGGGCTTTTTTGTTGTCGCTCTTTACCTTTCTCTTTGTTGCTTTAAATCACCACCATCACCACCACCATACCACTAACAAGTGTGGACACAAAGTGATCCACATAGCTGCCTGGACACAACTGAAAATGTTCAAAATAGCAAGGAACGGGGAACAGAAATCTTTAGCAGTGGGATATGGGTTACATTTATATTTGTATAAATATATACTTGTGTAAATAAATATGTATAAAAATTCCTCTCCATTCAGTCAATAAAGAGTTGTTGAGTCATCTAGGTGAGTTACTACAGAACTATGAATATGAACCATTATTCTAGAATCATGGGTACCCATTGAGAAGGTTATGAAAAATCCATTATGTACTGACCTGGAAAGATATTTGTGATATGGGCTTAAATGGAAAAAAAAAAAAAAAAAAAGAAGAAGAAGAAGAAGAGTTGTAGACTGATATGTGATTCATTATTGGACTATAGATATGTCTGCTTTGTTGTTATTGTTAATGTTAGGTGTCATTGAGTCAATCCTGACTTGTAGCAACCCTATGTACAATAGAACGAAACAGTTTTGCACCATCTTCACAATCATTGCTATGTTTAAGCCCATCATTGCAGCCACTGTGTCAATCTATCTCATTGAGGGTCATCATAATCTTCTTTTTTTGTTGTTTTTAATTTTATTGTGATTTGGGTGAAAGTTTACACAGCAAGTTCATCTTCCATATAGCAGTTCACATACACTTTGTCTAATGACATTGACTGCAATCTCCCACAATGCAACAGCTCTCCTTCAAATTCCTCCCCATAGCTACCTCTTCCTTGCATCCTTCCCTCCCATACACTCCTGCCCCTCCCCCAGCTGTCTCTCTGTGCATACATAGCCCTTCTAGTCTCCCATGATTCATTTCTCCAAGGAGTGTATCTGCCTAATGGAAATGTTCAGCTCATATGCCTAGCTTGTGTTTGGCTGCAAGCCACAGGAGTGGGTTCAATTCCAGACCTGAAGGGCAGCTAGGGTCATAGTCTCTTCCATTAGGCTCTATCAGACAAGCAAACCTGGTCCCTTTCTTTTTTTTTTTTTTTGTGATTTTGAGTTTT
>NW_006921594.1:12003793-12024285 GCF_000298275.1 Orycteropus afer afer | reverse complement strand
AAACCCACCAGCCACTCCTCGGAAGGAAGGTTGGGCAATCCTACTTCCGTAGTGATACTGCCTTGGAAACCCAAGGAGGGGTCGCTATAAGTCGGGGCCGACTCGATGGCAAACAACAACAACAACAATGCCAGTAGCTCTGATGACGTAGTGCCTAAGGCACTTGACTGCTAACCAGAAGGCTGGAGGTTCAAATCCACCAGCCACTCCTCCTCAGAAGAAAGGTTGGGCAATCTATTTCCGAAGTAATACTGCCTTGGAAACCCAAGGAGGCGTCATTATGAGTTGGATCTGATTCTATGGCAGTGAGTTTTTTAAATTTTTTATATTGAGATGTAATCCACATTGCAGACTGCAGTCTTTAATCTTCATCAGTAAGTGCTTCAAGTCATCCTCACTTTCAGCAAGCAAAGTTGTGTCGTCAGTGTATCGCAGGTTGTTAATGATTCTTCCTCCAATCCTCCAATCCTGATGCCGTAGTGATGCCCCAGAAACCCAAGGAGGGGTCACTATGAGTTGGATTGGATTCGACAGCAGTGAGTTTGGTTTTGGTTTGAATCTCTATGCCTGTTTAGTGAGGGGTGCATCTTCAGTCCCACCTTGCTGGAGGGTGTGACTCAAGTCACCACCTGTTTTGTGATGTATTGTAAATCTTATTCTCTGTGCCTGTTTAGGGTGGGATGTATCTTGAGTCCCACCTTGCTGGGTGGTGACTCAAGTCACCACCCTTAGCTTCCATGAGGCCAGATATATAGGAATATTCTGGGAAAGTTCGCTTTCTTGCTACAGTTCTGGGTTTAGTTTGTCGTCATCTCACCCCTAGACTTGAGATAGCAGCTATCATTTGTCCTGCCGATTTGGGTTCACCAACCCCTGCAACCACGTGAGTTGGGAGAATCCTTCAGACCTACCCAAAGACCTGGCACTTGCCAGCTTGCCAGCCTGCCAGCCTCCCACCTACCACCACCACCACATGTTTCCTTGGGAGTTTGTGAGTTCTGTGTTACAGCAAACTAAGGAACCCTAAGACAGGAGGGAGATTAATGAGGGGAGGAGGAGGAGTTGATGTCAGAGATGATGGAGTGACACGGCAGTTTGGAAAAGTTGGACATTTGGGACAACTTTAACTTCCACCTTATGGGGATCAGCCTTGTGCTGATCTTTCTAAAAGAAATTCAAGCAATTGTCCAGCTTCACAGGCATACCAAACCAAACCAAACTCACTGCCGTCGAGTCAGATATGACTCATAGCAACCCCTCCTTGGGTTTCCAAGGTGTATCTCTATAGAAGTAGATTGCCCATTTTTCGTTCCAAGGATTGGCTGGTGGGTTTGAACCACTAGCCTTCTGGTTAGCAGTCAAATTCCTTAGGCACCATGCCACCAGAGCATGCATAGGAGCAAGTGAAAATACCAAGGCTTAAGTTAGGCGCAACTTAGTCCTCAAGGTGACATCTTTGATTTTTAACACTTTTAAAGAGGCCTTTCACAGCAGATTTGCCCAGTGCAACAGGTCATTTTATTTCCTGACTGCTGCTTCCATGGGCATTCACTATGGATCCAGGTAAAACGAAATTCTTGACAACTTCAATCTTTTCTCTGTTTACCATAATGTGGCTTATTGGGCCAGTTGTAAGGATTTTTGGTTTTTTTATGCTGACGTGTAATCCATACTGAAAGCTGTAGTCTTTGATCTTCATCAGTAAGTGCTTCAAGTCATCTTCACTTTCCACAAGCAAGGTTGTATCATCTGCAGAAGGCAGGTTGTTAATGAGTTTTCCTCCAATCCTGATGCCATGCTCTTCTTCATATAGTCCAGCTTCTTGGATTTTTTGCTAGGCATACAGATTGAATAAGTATGGTGAAAAGATATCGTCTTGATGCACACCTTTCCTAATTTTGAACCACATAGTATCCCCTTGTTCTATTTGGATGACTGCCTGTTGGTCTATGTAAGGGTTCCTAATGAGCATAATTAGGTGTTCTGGAACTCTCATTCTTTGCAATGTTATCCACAATTTGTTATGATCCACACAGTTAAATGCTTTTGCATAGTCAATAAAACTCAGATGAATATCTTTCTGGTAGTCTCTACTTTAGCCAAGATCCATTTGACATCAGCAATGATATTCCTTATTCCACATCCTCTTCTGAATCCAGCTTGAATTTCTGGCATTCTTTGTCAATATGCTACTGGAAGTGTTATTGAATTATCTTCAACAAAATTTTACTTCTGTGTGATATTAACGATATTGTTTGATAATTTCCACATTCTGTTGGATCACCTTTCTTTGGAACAGACACAAATATTGATCTCCTCCTGTTGGTTAGCCAGGTAGCTGTCTTCCAAATTTATTGGTGTTTATGAGTTAGCACGGGAGCTCTGGTAGCATAGTGGCTAAGACACTTGCCTGCTAACCAGACGGCTGGCGGTTCAAACCCACCAGCCACTCCCCGGAAGGAAGGTTGGGCAATCCTACTTCCGTAGTGATACTGCCTCGGAAACCCAAGGAGGGGTTGCTATGAGTCAGGGCCGACTCGGCGGCACATAACAACAACAACAACATGAGTTAGCACCTCCAGCGCTGCATCCATTTATTGAAACATCTCATTTGGAATTCTTTCAATTTCTGGAGCCTAGTTTTTGGTCAATGCCTGCAATACAGTTTGAATTTCTTCCTTCAGTACCATTGGCTCTTGATCATATACTCCCGTTGATGTCTGAACATTGACCAGTTCTTCTTGGCACGGTGACTCCTCCATCATTCAATTTTTCACTCATAGAATCCTTCAATATTGCAACTTAAGACTTGAATTTTTTCTTTAGTCTTTCAGCTTGAGAAATACAATATATGTTCTTTCTTTTCTACTTTCCAACTCCAGCTCTTTGCTCATTTCATTATAATACTTTACTTTGTCTTCTCCAGCTGCCCTTTGAAATCTTCTGCTCAGCTCTTTTACTTCAAGATTTCTTCCTTCCTTTCTTTTATTATTGTGATTTGTGATTTGAGCAAATTGGTTTTCCATTCAACAATGCACACATATTCTGTTGCAAGACATTTTCTGCAATTTCCATACTGTAACAGCATTCTTCCCACTTCCTGACTATGTCCATCCCTCATTTGATTTTAACTCCTCTGCAACCTAGAGCAAATTTCGGAGTCTCTTCTGTTTGTTTGGAAAATGTTATAAAAGGTAACAATCGTTGAGGGAGGATAATGTTTGCCCTCAGGAAGTTTTTAGTACAGTGAGGGAGATAAGACTTCTGTAAGGAAAATGATGATGCTAAGAGAGGATCAGATAAGGTGCCAAGAGAATCCAGAAACAGGTACTGGTTAATTCTGACTGAGAGGATTAGGAATGTTCACAGAGGAGATAATGTTTTAACTGGACCCTGAAGATGTCCATGAGAGTGTATTGAGTGGGTACACCCAGAATCTATAACAAATAAAACCAAAAAACCAAACCAGTTGCCATGGAGTAGATTTCAAGTCATGGCGATTCCATGTGTTTTAGAGTAGAACTCTGCTCCATAGGATTTTCAAGATTGTAACATTCCAAAAGCAGATCTTCAGACCTGCACATCTGGAAGTGTTTAAACCATTAACCTTGCAATTAGCCCAGTGCTTAAACATCTATATTTCAGTGTAATCAAGTTACACGTCCAGCAATAATGTGCCTTTATGGGATATACACACATACACAAAGAGAGATGTGTATTCTTAGTATATGTAGCAATTTATTAATAATTAAATAAATTTTTTAAATCACGCACACCACCTTAGAGGGACAGGGAATCTGGAATAGGATATTTAGCAGCATCCTGTCCTCTACTCATTGGATCCTTGTGGTATCCTCCCAGATGTGACAACCAAAAATGCCTCCAGACATTGCCAAATGTCCTCTGGGGGGCAAAATAGCCCCCAGAGAAGGATCACAGAATACACAAACAAAACATATACAATAGATTTTTTTTCTATCCTTGGCAGGTGATAAGAATTCTAAAGTTCATGACCCAGATTTTCTTTTTTGGTTCCTTCTTCAATGGTTCTTAACGTCATTTGAGTCAAGTTAGCCTTTGAAGATCTGTTGAAAGCTGTTGACTCATTCATTTATCAGGAAAACTAACATGCTCACACCATGTTGGACGCAATTTCAGGGGATTTACCTAAGGGTTTTCCTGAGAGTTCTGTTTCCAGGTGCTTGTAGAATTGTCATGGTCTGTATTTTCCTGTTGGGTGAGCAACTGAAGGCTGGTCTCCAGAAGACCCACATTTTGCAGCCTCTTCTGCAGTTACTTTTTTAAAATAAAACAAGTCATTGCCTCTGAGTCCATTCCAACTCATAGCGACCCTATAAGACAGAGTAGAAGTGCCCCATAGAGTTTCCAAGGCACTAATTTTATGGAATTACACTGCCATATCTTTCCCATGGAGCAGCTGGTGGGTTTGAACAGCCAACCTTTCAGTTAGCAGCTGAGTGCTTAACAACTGTGCTACTAGGGCTCTATGATCAGAACACAGAATCAGGATTTCCTTTTTCCCCTTCGCCTAAACCCTTTGGTCAGTTTTAGTAAAATTAATCCAAGCAAAAGACAAAAAACAAAAAACAAACAAACAAACAAAAAACCCAGATTCTTTCTAGTCTAGTTTATTCCCTTTCTAACTGTCTAGATATAGGAGTTCTGGTGTCGTAGTAGTTTAATGGAGTTAAAGCATTTGACTGCTAACCAAAAGGTAGGTAGTTCAAACCCACCAGCTATGGAGCAGTTCTGTGCTGTCTTATAGGGTAGCTATAGTCATAATTGACTAGATGGCAGTGGGAATTGTCCAGAGAAATAAGAAGAAAGAGAAAAGAGAGAAGCAGGTAAGAAAAGGGCTAGCTGAACACGTTTGTTAAATATACCACACATACACCCAAAGTGCATAGAATATGTATCTAAATTTTATGAGTAATCCAAAGTGAAACAACATGCCCTCCAACCACTGTCCTCTGGGTACATTTAAAGAAATTCTTTGTAGAAATAGAAAGCCTTATTAGGATTCAAAACTGGTCAGTGCTCTGATCCCCCTCTCCTCCTCACCTGGTATGAACAGGTGTGCCAGAATATGAACCACCTTGATCCCACCCAACCTAGGAGTCAAGGCCAACAGTCTAGCAAACATTACCCCTTCCCCATGCCCACTCAGCCCTCTTGGGTAACAAGTGCCCCAGGATCTAGAACACCCCTGACCTAGCAGCCGAGTTAGTAATTGGGCAGTGAGGATGCGGATGGCCCCAGCCCGACAGCCAGTTAAAATATCTCAGCCTTCCTCGTTCGGGAAAGGGAAAGAATGAAAGAGAGGTAGGGTTTCTTTCCTGGCAGAATCGGCAGGGAAAAAACCGCTGCTACCTGTGTGTCTTCCTTTTCAACCAAGCTGTCTCTGTTGCTCCATAAATAAACATTTCACTGCCTTCTGCCAACGGTATAAAGGCAGCCAAACAGCTGTCCCGGAGGCTTTCGGGCAGGGCACGAGCCGAATCAGGTGAGTTCGCTGCTTGATGGTGCGGTTCCCCTACCCCCTACCTCGCTCTGGCTTAAAGCCCGGGGAGGCAACGATGGTTTGGGATGGGGCTAGTGAAGGGGCCCGGAGCGGACGGACAGCCTCCTTTCTGAGGATCTGAGAGGAGAAGGAGGCTAGCAAAACAGACCCGCCGGCGGAAGAGACCTGCTCCGCTCGCTGAAGTTCCGCGCCCTGGAGAGCTGCGCCCGGCTGCAGGAATTTACCTGGAGCGCACGCAGCCTTGGGGCCCAGAGTGTGGCCCGAGGGGCCCAGTGTGTGCCCCGAGGGGCCCTGTGTACGCTGGGGGCTGCGCAGTGGGTCCAGGGCGGAGCCGCCTGGGAAGGACGCTCGGGGCCCTCTTCTCGCCTTGAACGCGCCCCTAGCCTGGTTTGGTAAGATTTCAGGACGCGGACAGCGCCCCAGCTGCCCGCTGGAAGGGCCTGGGTGGGTCTCCCGAAGCTGCGAAAACGAGACTCACTGCCTCAGGTGCAGCTCACAGGACCCGCAGGTCCTCAGGGGCTCCCCTGCAAGATCGGCCGTGCGTGCCCCGGGGTGGCGTGCCGAGGGCGGCTGGGCGCGGCCCAGGCTCGCCGGGGTCGGTTCCAACTGGTCAGGCTGCTGAGAGGGGTCGCCTCCTCCTGCTCCTCCCCTTCACCTCCGATTCTCCTCCCGGCTTCATCTCTTCTGTTCTCGCCCTCCTCCGCCTTGTAGGTCATGGCCGAGCCGGACAGCAGGTCTCAGCGGCCGCCGCTCCCCGAGCGCAGCTGCACCTACGTGGTGTCTCGGCCGGTCTACAGCCAGCTCGCCTGGGAGCAGCAGCACGAGCGACGCTTGCAGGAGCGCAGGACACTGCGGGAGCGCCTGGCCAAGGGCTGCAGGTAGTGGCGCCCCCCGGGCCGCGCCGGAAGTGTGTGTGTGAGGGGGGCGTGAGGGCCCAGGCGGGACTCCGGGGTTCCAGGGCTGATTCTCCTCTCCACGCAGTCGTTCCTGGGCCATTATTCTCGGCTCCGAAGTGGACTCTCGCCTATGCGGAGATTGTGTTCTGGGACCCTCCTAACTCTTTCCTCTCGTGAGGAAAGGTGGAGTGTGCCTGGGGATACAGCGGTCCCCACTGCCTTCTTGTGAAGGGCAGACTGAGGAGAGCGGGAAGTGAAGGGAATCACTTAAAAAGAGACCTGGAGTCCTTAAAAAAAAAAAAAAAAAACCCCAACCAATCTAGGCAGGACAGGAATCCTTGAAACCCTCTCAACTAATTTAGGCAGCATAGCATTCAGTTAGAGACAAGTAATGAACGCTGGAACACGGGAGAGCGCCTCCTGCTACAAATTCTTAACTCTGAGCCCGGGGGACCCCTAGGGGAACCACATCCGTGCCTCAACCCAAATGTGCCACCTGCAATTAGGTATCACAAACCACTTAGAGAACACTCAACTACGCCAGAATTTTTTTCTTTCTTTCTTTAACGTTTTTATTTTGGAACTTTTCAAACATGTGCAAAATAGACTTAATAGTATAATGAACCCCCTTCCTCCTTCATGTTTTTAACCCATTGTGGTAGTTTGTGTGTCAATTTGGCTGAGCCTGGTTGAGTGGCTGGGCAGCTGGTGGTAGTTATTCCCCATGATGAGACTGGTAATAACTCCATGGTAAAATCTACCGTGAGCAGCTGAGTAGCTGCCTTAGCTATGTGGTCTGCTTCCCATATATAAGCAAACAGCTTGGGGAACGGTCTCTAGCTTATGGTACGCTTGGACCCTGCGTGTAGCCCTGTCATTGTTCAGCAGCCTGCCATGCTCTGCTAACCTTGGGACTTTTAGTGGGCTTGAATTAATGGTCTGCCATATAGTTTGGTAACATCAGGACTGTGCCATTTTATTTGTTGACACTGGGCTTATTAGCCTCAGCAGCCAGTAGCTGCCTGAGTGAAGAGACGCCTCTAGCTTCAGTGGGCCAGGAGCAGGAGGCAGAGCTGAAGCCCAAGGTTGAGGGGCTCTCACACAGCCCCTAGAGCCTGGCACTTTGAAGTTGGACTTAAAGCCTCCAAACTATGAGAGAATAAACTCCTGTTTGTTAAGGCCGTCTCATTTGTATGGTAGATTCTTGTCAGAGCAGCACTAGGTAACCAGCAACACTCATCATCCAGCTTCAACAGTGATCTAACGCAAACTTAATTTTGTTTCATCTGTCTTCACAGACTTGGCCTACTCCTGTATTATTTTGAAGCAAATTCCATCTATTGTATTTTTTCTTCTGTATCTATTTCAGTATGTAACTCTAAAGACTAACTTAATATAGCCATAATTCTGCTATCATACAAAAAAAAGCATTACTCAACACAATCAAATATTTAGTCATTACAGTTGAAATTTACAATTGTCTCATAAATGTCATTTAAAAAAAAATTAATTTATTTGAATTCAGAGCCAAATAAGATTCACTCACTGTTGATATGCCTTTAAATCTCTTTCATCTAAACTAAAAAACCAAACTCACTGCCATCCAGTTGGTTCTGACTCATAGGGAACCCCGTTGAGTTTCTGAGACAATAACTCTTTATGGAAGTAGATTGTCCCATGTTCCTTTCAGGGAGCAACTGGTGGGTTTGAACAGCCAACCTTCTGATTAGCCTTAGCCACTGTGCCACCACAGCTCCATCTTTCTTATATGGGCTGCCAGATTTAAATAACACTAAGTAACAAGGTATACATTCATCATGTTCAGAATTCTATAAAAACCGGCCCCATGCTTGTGAGGCCAAAATACACAGCATGTGTTTATTTTTCTTTTTTCTTAAAAAAGGAATAATAATAAAAAGAAGGCGCCTTGGGTAGAAGTCTGAAAATTAATCTCCTTTTAGAGACTCCACATTGATCAGTCTGTGGCTGGACCAGAAAATGGGTTCTTGTGTAGGGATATTTTCTCAAAGATTAAAAAAGGTAGAAATAGGGAGGGGACGCTTAATCCTGTGTTTTCAAGTACAATTCATTTAAAAGGGTAGATACAGTTCTTGGCAAAAGCATGGTAAGTACTTCAGTGTTAGTATTTTCTATGTAGTTCTTATTCTTTTTTCTTAATAGTTATAAATGCAGAGTTCAAGTCATAACTTTGTGATTTGCAATTGGTGGTGACCATGATTGGATTGGAAACCCAGTCTTCTTGCTTTTTGACAGTTGTTCAAGAAAGAGAGCCCTTCATGCACTCAAGACTCTCCTGCCCATTTTGGAGTGGCTTCCCAAATATCGAGTCAAGGAATGGCTGCTTAGTGATGTCATTTCAGGAGTCAGTACTGGGCTAGTGGCCACGCTACAAGGTAAGATGTTGATAAGCTGGCTCCCAAACGTTTGAGAATCAGTCTCCAGTTGTAGTTTATAACCCCTGGGTACCCGGAGTGTCTGTGCTAAAGGCTTACTTACCCTTCAAAGCCTTTATTTTTCCTCTATAGTCCCTTAGTAGAGAGATTCACCACTTTTCTCCTCTTCCCTAAAATTCCCTTCCTGGGAAACCCAGAATGTTCCTCTAGCTTCATGGTTCCAACTAGAGGCATATCACCTAAGCAGTAGCTTCCCAATTTTAATGACCACAACTCAAAGTAAGAAACACATGCTACACCATGACCTGTACACTTATATCTTAAGTTTTAATAATAATCCTTATGAAATAATACTTATGCTTACTATAAGTGATACACTCTGAACTTTTCTATACTGTTTATTTTTCATCTTTAATGATGATTAAAGCCATTTTAATTATCTTACACCCCACACATGAAATTCAACCTGCAGTTTGAAACTGGGTTAAAGGAAAGTAAAGGAAGTGTCTTGGCCTGGACCACACATTTTCTGCCTCTTGCTTTTTTATCCCTTCCTTTTTTAAAATATCTACCCAAATGTCCCAATATAGATGGTTGTTTATTTATTTTGCTAGCTCACTACAATTTATTTCATTTTGGTTTTGATAATAGTCTTTTTTTCTGAATAAAAATGTAAGCTGTAGAAAATATAGACAAAGACAAAAAGTAGAATGCAAATTATCCATCATATATAATGTAGACATAAGCTCTATTAATATCTTTAGCCTTTTTCCTGTTTGTGCCTGTGTATGAAGATTGAGATCACATGTACATAAAGGATTTTTTAAAAAAATTTTATTGTGGTAAAATATACATAACAAAAAGTTTGCCATTTTAACCATTTTTTAAGTGTACAATTGAATAACACTATACATTCACCATGTTGTGTTACTATCATTACTATCCATTTCTAAAAGTTTTTCATTCACTCAAACAGAAACTTAGTATCCCTTCAGCTCTTACCCCTTTTCCCCCTTCCTCAGCCCCTGTCTTTATATCATAATATTTCCATGAGTATCTTGGAAATCTGTTACAGCATTAGTACATAGCAGTGTAAGCATTCTAGCTGCAACCCCCATCATCCTGTTTTTGCTCTCTACCTCACTCCCTGCTGCTAAAGCTCCAGGACTGTGAAAGAAGAAATCTCTCTCTCTCTCTCTTTTCTTAAATTAAAATGTTATGGAGCAGCTGGGATGTGCCAAGTGCTAGAAATGCTGACATGAGTTAGATAAACCACTTGCTTTGGTAATTACAATTCAGCCTGCTAAGGGATTGCAAATGATTACACTTAATATGTTGTTGTTGTTGTTATGGGCCATTGAGTCATCTCCAACTCATAGCGACCTCTCCTTGGGTTTCTGAGGCAGTATCACTACGGAAATAGATTGCCCAATCTTCCTTCCGAGGAGTGGCTAGTGGATTTGGACTGCCAACCTTCTAGTTAGCAGTCAAGTGCTTAGGCACTATGCCACCAGAGCTCGCTACTCTTAACCTAGTCTAGGGGAATTGACAATGGCTTGTCAAGGTTGAGATGTCAAAACTGAGTATCCCTGAAGGATAAATGTGAGTTTTCCAAGTGCTGGGAAATGAGGTCGGGTGAAGATGTGTGCAGAAAGATGACTTGAAAATAGACTGTTTCAGAATTAGTAATAAGAGTTGAGCAATGTCATAAACCAAAATTTGACTGTGGGATTCTCAAGATGACTCAAGCAGACGAGGGAGATTCCCACAGAGGAGGAGGATGTGCCATGCAGGGCTTTGAACTGCTTCATTCTAGTTTGACCCCCTGCTGAGAATTTGCCATTTCCACCCCAGATGTATGGAATCAGAATCTATATATTAACAAGATCACTGGGTAATTGGATCTTGTTAAAATGTAGATTCTGATTCCGAATATCTGAGGTGGAAATACAAATTCTCTCTAGGAGATCAAACCAGAATGAACTGTTTCAGAGTATGACCTCAATGTGGATCCTCACCCTGGCCAACTATGTTTAGAATCTCAAAGTTAGGTGGCAGAGAGAGAAGGATGGGCCTGTGTGGTTCACAGGCCACTCAATGGCAAGTGCCAGTGAGTACAGTAGGTCTTAACAGCCATGAAGTGACACCACCTTGTGGCTCCTGAAGGACAGAAACCTTGCCTACTTCATGTTTAGCCAGTGCCTACTACAGACACTGATGCAAAATAGATAACCTCACAAATATTTAGTGAGGAGGATTAGATTGCATCCTGAAAACAGATCATCTATGTATATGAAAGATGATATTTCAAGCCTCATGTCTACCGAGTTTTCATAAAGTATCTTATAATAATTTTGTTACTAAGTATCAGACACTGTGCTAAGGGCTTTGGTCAGTTATCTCATTACTCCTCACAGCAACCCTGCAAAGTAAGTACTATTATTATCTCCTTTTCAGTAGATGAGAAATCTGTTTGCCCAAAGTCACAAACTGGTAGGTGGTGGAGCCAAGATTTTAACCCATTCTGCTTCCTATGATCGGGTAATGTATTTTCCAGAAACATCATCTCTATAAAGTTGTCTTTGTAAGGTGAATCTCTAGGGAGTTAACCTGCTTGCTTCATTCATTCATTTAATACAATAAATATTTATAGTGTAGAGTCTAAGGTGCTTGACTGGTAACCAGAAGGCTGGCAGTTCAAACCCACCAGCCACTCCTCAGAAGGAAGGTTGGGCAATCTACTTCCTTAGTGATACCACCTTGGAAACCCAAGGAGGGGTCACTATGAGTCAGATCCAACTTGACGGCACATAACAACAACAACAATTCTGTATGCCAGGTGTTTAGCCACGGAGCACCAGTAGTTTTATTGACAGACCTTATGGAGCTCATTTCTAATGGTAGAGACAGGAATTAAATAATAGGTAAATAGACGAATAATTCTAGGTGATGATATCTATAATGGTGGGGTAAATATGATTTTGTCATAGGAATTAATTTGGGGAGGGAGTCTATTTTTGATAGAATGGTCAAAGAAGGCCTTTCTGAGGTGAAATTTAACTAGAGATTATAGGATAATAAGAAGGACATGGCCATGTGATAAGTAGATGGGGCAAAGGCCCTTAGGCCCGGCCCCAACTCATAGCGACCCCTCCTTGGGTTTCCGAGGCAGTATCACTACGGAAGTAGGATTGCCCAACCTTCCTTCTGAGGAGTGGCTGGTGGGTTTGAACCGCCAGCCGTCTGGTTAGCAGGCAAGTGTCTTAGCCACTATGCTACCAGAGCTCCCCTTAGGCCAAAAGGAACAGTGTTTTCAAGGGAGGAATGAAGAGAATTCTAATGTGGGTGGAGCATAGTCAATGGGATGGATGAATTGACTAAGTTCAGGCAAGGCTGAAGACTAAGGTGAGGCAAGTGAGGCACTCACTTTCCAGGTGCTCCCTTAATTATTGTACCTCAGCATAATGTTTTCAAGGTTGATCCATGTTGTAGGATGTGTCAGGACTTCATTTTCCTTTATAGCCGAGTAATATTCCATTGCATGTATGTACCACATTTTTTTTTTTTTCCCCGTTCATCTGTCGATGGACATTTGGTTTGTTTCCACTTTTGACTACCATGGATAATGATGTAATGAACTTTGGTGTACATGTGTCTGTTTGGAACTCTGCTTTCAAGTCTCTTGGGTTTATGCCTAGAAGTTGAATTGCTGGGTCAAATGGCAGTTCTGGAGTTCTTAGGTGGCACAATTGATTAAATGCTGGGCTGCTAACCAAAAAGTTGGTGATTCAGATCTACCCAGATGTGCCCTGTAAGAAAGCCCTGGTGACCTGCTTCTGAAAGCCCACAGTCAAGAAAACACTGTAGAATTCAGTTTTACTCTGAAACACATGGAGTCACCATGACTTGGAATTCAGTCAAAGCAACTGCTTTTTTTTGGTATGTTCTGTGTTTAACTTTTTGAAAAATTGCCAAAATGTTTCCCAAAGCTGTTGTACCATTTTGCATTTTCACCAGCAATAGATGAGATTTCCAGTTTCTCTACATCTTCACAAACATTTGTTGCTTCCTTTTTTTTTTTTTTTTTTAATCTTAGCCATCCTGGTGAAGTTGTATTACATTGTGGTTTTGATTTCCATCTTCCTAATAGCTAGTGTCTAAGGCATTTGACTGCTAACCAGAAGGCTGGCGGTTCAAACCCACCAGACACTCCTCGGAAGGAAGGTTTAGCAATCTACTTCCATAGTGATACTGCCTTGGCAACCCAAGGAGGGGTCAGTATGAGTTGGGTCCGACTTGACGGCGCATAATGACAACAACAACAATAGCTTGTGGTAATGAGTACTTTCCATGTTCTGTTTGGCCAATTGTATATCTTCTTTGGTGAAATGTCTATTCAAATCATTTGCCCATCTTTTGATTGGTTTGTTTGTTGTTGTGAAAGTTTTTTATATATTCTGGATATCAAACCCTTATCTGATATATGTTCTCTTCAAAACATCTCCCAGTCTCTCTGTGTGTATTGTGTATACAAACACACACGCAAACACACATTCATTTTTAATATAATTTTTTAAAAATTGTACCAGTAATATATCTGTTTCTAGAATGTAAACTCTCTACAAGGGCAAGGATATTGTTTTCTCACCCCTGTGTTCTCAAAACTCAGAACAATGCCTGGTACATGGTAGGTGCATAATTAATAGTTGTTGAATGAATAAATGAATGAATGCTCATTGTAGAAAACTAGAAAATATATATCATGAACATGATAAAGTGCCCCCTCCACAAATTAGAAGTCTCCTAAGATCCTACCACATTAAAAAAACAGATCAAACTCACTGCCATCAAGTCAGATCTGACTCACAGTGACCCCTCCTTGGGTTCCCAAGGTGGTATCACTACAGAAGTAGATTGCCTGACTTTCCTTCCGAGGAGTGGCTGGTGGGTTTGAACATCCAGCCTTCTGGTTAGCAGTCAAGTGCCTTAGGCACTATGCTACCAGAGCGCCTAGATAACCCATTAATATTTTGGTAAATATCCTACTAGATGCAAATGCACACCTTCATAAAAACTATACAGACATGTCTTGGAATGTTAAGCACCAACACCAAATTCAGGATAGAGGTTCCTTCTGAGGGTGGATGCAAGAAAGAGGATATGGTAAGAAAGATTATACAGACAGCTGCAAATGTAATGGCAATTATTTATTTCTTAAGCTGGATGGTGTTTATTATATTCTTTCTGTATTTCTGAATTCATTCATTTTATATTAAAAATATTTCCACATTTTCTATGGGTATAATATACATCTTTACTTTTGCAAAAGTAATGCATGCTTATCAGAGTTTGAAGTCCTGCTTTTTCCCCTCCACTTTTTGCCTTTTACTTCACATCTCTCCATATCAGTAAATGTATTTCTATATATTGCATCATTTTCATTTCATAGAATTACAGTGTATGAAGCATAATTTATTTAATCATTTCCCTGTTTGGGGACATTCATTCAATGAATAATTTTTGAGTGTCTGTGGCCAGGACATTTAGGTTGTTAACACTTTGTTGTTTTTCATTAGTATAATCTTAGTCCTTGATTAATGACTCAGAGGACAAAAGACTTGTTTTCTCTCACTTGGTTGAGTGGGATGTGAGGAGATAATATGGAGTAAGATGTGGCTGCCTACCTATGAAGCATTTAGCCAAGCAGAAAAAAAATGTGTCATCATCCTCCAACCCTATGTACACAAAAATGTTGAGAGTTTTCTATAGAGCCTGACATTCATGGACCCAGAGGTTGCTGGAGTAGCTCAGTGGAGGAGCTGATCTCTCTCACCGGGGTAGAGTTGCCAGAGCTCCTGGTGTTATGTGAAATTGTCATATTTGTTCTTAGCCTGGATCTAATTTCTCTTCCCTAACAAAAAGGGAAGAAGGATAGTGTAACCAGGATTCTGTCCCTAGAACACAGAGAAACAGTGAACTCAAAGTGTTTCTACATGCAAAACTGTTTTCAGTCTTTGGACTGAATTGTTTTTAACCAGCAATTGACTTTTTCCCCACTGATCTGATTGGTGGGTTATTGAATTACTTGATCAGTTGAGTCAATTCATTTGAGCAGGTGATGCAGTAAGTATCCCAGCTGATGATATTCTGCATCCTATTGATGCCACAGACTGCACACAAAATAAGGAGACCACTCAGGACAGGCTGATGCATTGAAATTGAAAATTGAACATATTAATGTAAAGGATTTTCTTTGTGCAGTAGATATATAGCATCATTTTTGTGTGTTCAATCATTTTGAATGTACTTTCAGGCATGGCATATGCTCTACTAGCTGCAGTTCCTGTTGGATATGGCCTCTACTCTGCTTTTTTCCCTATCCTGACATATTTTATCTTTGGGACATCAAGACACATCTCCGTTGGTAATTATAAGTATACACTGCAATTGCATTTGTTTACATTTAACGTGTCTCAACTCTGTCACGTGCATCATGCTTTCATGGCTTTGTCATGAATCAGGGCTTCAGGGCCTTGCTTGGTCAATGATGCAATGGTTCTTCTTAACTTTCAAAACACCATACTCTTAGTCAACATTGTACTTAACAATTTTTTTTAATGAAAGAATGTGAAAACTATAGTCTACCTTCGAATTTTAGAATGTTTTTATTAAAAAAAGAAACAATAAAATTTTATTCCAAAGTTTTCCATTCCAAAATACAAAATGACAGGGAAAAGCCTTCAAGAGGTCTTTGAACCTGGTGTTTTACTAGACTGCCTTAACGTTTACTAAATTATGTTAATCAAACTTGTATTTATGATCTCCTTAAAAAATGTAATTATTTTACAACACTCATATTGGAATATGGCAAAATCTTGCCCAAACAATTTAGAAGCAAAGTTTTGCTTTCATTCTTGGAATTGCTCATAGTAGACTTATTTCCTGCTGTTTCTAAAGTTTTATTTCTATTTTGTTAGAATTTTCTTGTAAATGAATGTTTAATGCTATTTTCCCACTTTGACATGTATACAAGAGGTAATGCTGCTCCTACATCCATCTGCTGGTTAGACATGCCTATCTCAATGATCCTGTTGAAACTCAAATACAACTATCCACTCCACCCCCAACCCATAACCTTATCCTTAGTTGTATCTTCCCCTGTGTCTAGCATACCACTTTGTCCATAGAAGGAGATCAGTAATAGATTATTGATTGAAAGAACTTCCTCACCCTGGGGAGTCAGTCAGTATCAAATACTTACCTAGGTGAGGGACATAAAAGCTGTTTTTCTCATCCCACTCCCCGTGGTTTTGTTATATATTTAGATGCTCTTGAAGTTGAGTCTGCTGAGCCATAAATCCCTCAATTATTATCTAAACATAGGCTCATCATCATCATGGATAAAAATATCACTAGTGAATAGAGAAGTTGCTTGAAGGAAAGAGGATTTTTTTAACCTAATCCGATGATAGATTCAAGAGTAACACTGAAAAAGCAGGTTTTGTAAATCATTGTTCTCAATTGTTAAATACCTGTGATTAATACTTAATTAATTAATAGATACTTTTTTCCCCCAGGACCTTTCCCTGTGGTCAGTTTAATGGTGGGATCTGTTGTTCTGAACATGGCCCCTGATGAGCACTTTATCAGTAATGGGACTACATTAAATACTACCATGATAGATTCTGCAGCTAGAGATAAAGCAAGAGTAGTGATTGCAAGCACCCTTACTCTTTTGGTTGGAATTATACAGGTAATGTATTTATAAGTAAATTATAGATTGATATGATTTTTATTAGAAATAACTAACTGAAAAGCATGTGGACTTACAGATTCACTTAAAAGCAAAAATGAAGAAATTTAATGGAACCCAAAATTATTTTCTAAATTGCATTGTTTTAGATCAGATGCTAAAATAGTCAGCAGGACTCTGAATTATTAGATGACTTGAAGCATTTACTGATGAAGAGTAAAGACTAAAGTCTGCAGTATGGATTACACCGCAACATAAAGAAAATGAAAATCCTCACAACTGGACCAATAAGCAACATCAGTATAAATGGAGAAAAGATTGAAGTTGTCAAAGATTTAATATTAATTGGTTCCACAATCAACACCAATAGAAGCAGCAGTCAAGAAAACAGAAAACATATTGCACTGGGCAATTTTGTTGCAAAAGACCTCTTTCAAGTGCTGAAGAGCAAAGATGTCTCTTGGAAGACTAAGGTGCACCTAACCCAAGCCATGGTATTTTCATTTGCCTTATATGCACATGAAAGCTGGACAGTGAATAAGGAAGACCAAAGAAGAGTTGATGCTTTTGAGTTGTGGTGCTGGCAAAGAATACTGAAAGTACCAAGGACTGTCAGGAGAACTAACAAATTTGTCCTGGAAAGAAGTACAGCTGGAATGCTCCTTGGAAGCAAGAATAGCCAGACTTCATCTCACCTCCTTTAGTCATGTTGTCAGAAGGGACCATTCCCAGGGGAAGAATATCATGCTTGGTAAAGTGGAGGGTCAGTGAAAAAATGGAAGGCCTTCAACAACATGGACTGACATAGTGGCTGCAACAATGGGCTCAGGTATAGCAAGGATTAGGAGGCTGGCACACAACTGAGCAGTGTTTTGTTCTGTTGTGCATAGGGCTGCTATGAGTCAGAGCCAACTCAATGGCACCTAACAGCAGTCATCAAAATCAGAGATGGAAAAAAAAAAAAAAGGCAGAAGAACATATACAATTCAAATGGGAATAAAGGAAGGGAAATGTGCAAGACTCCATAAAGAAGAAAGAAGAGTTCTTGTGGGCAGAGCTATGGGATCTGAAAGTCAAAGAAATAAGCTACATGATTTTTGCTTTTCTTAGAATATAAGGTGGAAATAATTCTAGATATTATACATAGTTTTAAAATTTTAGAATGGTGGAAGGGTGGGAAGGGACAGTGTGTTAAGAAATTCAGATTTGCTTTCCAACAAGTATTTTTTGTGCTATTAGGCAGCCTACAAGAGTTTTAATTGGTATAAAGCTTAACTTGTTAATATTTAAGAGAGTTGGTTCTTTTCCCTTGCAAGCGTTTCATTTTTCCTTCCTTTTTTGTCCTAGTTGATACTTGGAGGTTTGCAGATTGGATTCATAGTGAGGTACTTGGCAGATCCTTTGATTGGTGGATTCACAACTGCTGCTGCCTTCCAAGTGCTGGTCTCACAGTTAAAGATCATCCTCAACGTCCCAACCAAGAACTACAATGGAATTCTCTCCATTATCTATGTAAGTGTTGCTTCTTACTCCAGGAGTGGACCCCTATTCATCCAAAAAAGAAAGGTATTCTTTCCCTCTTCAACCTGAGTCTGGAGAGTGTGGATTCTTCCGTGTTCAGTTTGTTGTTGTTGTTGTTGTTAAGTGCCGTCGAGTTGTTTCTGACTCTTAGTGACCCCATGCACAGCAGAACGAAACACTGCCCGATCCGGTGCCAGCTCCATGATCCCTGCTATACTTGAGCCCATCATCGCAGCCACTGTGTCAATCCATCTCGTTGAAGGCCTCCCCCTCTTCCGTCAACCCTCCACCCTACCAAGCATGACATCTTTCTCCAGGGAATGGTCCCTTCTGACAACATGACCAAAATAGGTGAGACAAAGTCTGGCCATTCTTGCTTCCAAGGAGCATTCTGGCTGCACTTCCTCCAGGACAAATCTGTTAGTTCTTTTAGCAGTCCATGGTACTTTCAGCATTCTTCGCCAGCACCACAACTCAAAAGCATCAACTCTTCTTCGATCTTCCTTATTCATTTTCCAGCTCTCACATGCATACAGTTTAGGAAGCATTAAAAATGCTCTTCTCTGAAAAGAACGACAGATTAAGTTAACACTGAAGATAGCCAGTTTTGTAAATCATTGTTCTCAATTGGTAAAAATGGCTTCAGAAGTGTCATTGCACTTAAAATTTTTAGTAAAAACAAAGTGGTAAAATGAAGTGAAGACTGGTTTGGGATTCAACAAACTTGAGTTCTGTTTTAGTTTTATCTGCAATGAGCTGAGTAACCGTTAGACACATCATGTAGGGCAGTGGCTGAGAATTTGGGATTAAAGTTGGATGGACATGGATTCAAAAGCTGACTCTATTACTTACTGGCCATATGAGCAAATCACCATGGATCAGTTTCATCCTCTGGAAAGTAGCGTTGTTAATAATATCTATCTCAATGGATTGTTGAATAAGATAATGGTTGAGAAGTAGTTGGCCCAGGTGCTGGCTTATAACAAGTACTCAAAATAGTCATTTGAAATTAGTATTTCACGTCTCAAGACCTCTTTTCTTTTTAATTTGTAAAATAAAGTGGTTGGAGCTGCATCTCAAAAGCTCTTTCTAATCTGAGAGTTCAGAGAGTGCACAATGTAAATGTCTCAGCAATTATAGATGAAAAGGAAGATCAGATTCACAGATGATTCAATGTGCAAAAGAGATGCAAAAGAAGGATGAATAATCACACTAATTAGATTTGAAAATATTCTCAGATTTAAATATACCTTCTATATAAAGCATGTTATTGATGCTTGAAAAATGGTGATTATAGTAACATGATGTCACCTCAGTTTGGGCAAAATGATACTACACAAAAACAATATGCCAACATTAAGAATGGTGTTTAAGTCCTTAATGATCTAGGTATTAGCTTCTGAGACAACGTATACATCTCTAAGAACTAGTGAGTTTGTCACACAAAGAACTAGTGAGGTTCCTTGTGTGGATCATGACAAATTATGGATAATATTGTGAACAATCAGAATTCCAGAACTTTTATTTGTGCTCATGTGGAACTTGTATGTAGACAAGGCCATACTGTGTGGTTTAAAATCAGGAAAGGTGTGCATCAGTGTTGTATCCTTTCATATTCTTATTCAATCTGTATGCTAAGCAAATAATCTAAGAAGCTGGACTATATAAAGAAGAACTCAGCCTTAGGATTGGAGGAAGACTTATTAACAACCAGCAATATGCAGATGACCTTGCTTGCTGAAAGTGAAGGTGACTACAGCCTTCAGTATGGATTACACCTCAACATAAAGAAAACAAAAATTCTCAAAACTGGACCAATAAGCAACATCATGATAAATGGAGAAAAGATTGAAGTTGTCAGGATTTTTGTTTTACTTGGATCTAAAATCAATGCTCATAGAAGCAACAGTCAAGAAGTCAGATGATATATTGCACTAGGCAAATCTGCTGTGAAAGATCTCTTTAAAGTGTTAAAGAGCAAAGATGTCACTTTGAAGGCTAAGGTGTACCTGACCCAAGCCATGGCATTTTCAATCGCTTCATGTGCATGTGAAAGCTAAACAATGAATAAGGAAGATCAAAGAAGAATGGGTGCATTTGAATTGTAGTGTTGGTGAAGAGTACCATGGACTGACAGAAGAATGAATAAATCTATCTTGGAAGAAGTATAGTGGAATGCTCCTTAGAAGTGAGAATGATCAGACTTTGTTTCACTTACTTTGGTCATGTTGTCAGAAGGGACCAGTTCCTGGAGAGGGATATCATGCTTGGTAAAGTAAAGGGTCAGTGAAAAGGGGAATACCTAGATGAGAAAGACACAGAGGGTTACATGGGCAGTACAGACAACAAATATGAACCCCTTTGCA
>NW_006921594.1:11939891-11998740 GCF_000298275.1 Orycteropus afer afer | reverse complement strand
GGTAGGGTAACAAGGGAACGTGTTCAGTGCAGATCAGTGAGTAAGCACAAGCCCGCCTTGTTTCAGTGTTTCAATAGATTGAGGAGGCATATAATACATTGATTAAGCTCATGGACTTTGCAGTTCAACAAACTTGAGTTAGAGTCCTGGTTCCACCACCTACTCTGTGTAAACTTGAGAGTACTATACTATTAATATAAGCATTTTCCTCAATTGTAAAATGGGTATAATAATAGTAGCTGCCTCTTAGAATTGTGAGGATTAAAAAAGAAAATTTGTATAAAGCACTTAGCACAATGTCTTGCACATAATAACAACTCAGTTTGCTGTTGTTAACATGGATGAGTAGACTTCATGGAACTTACTGTTCATTTCCCAAAGACCCAGTCAATATGAAGATATTAACATAGACTATTTTTTGATTCTCCATTACTTATGTCATTTCTACTTTTTTCCATATCAAGTCCTCTGTTCTCTTTTTTTGAGACCACCTGACCATCTTATTCTAACAGGTTCTCTCATTGCTGCAATCTCTGAGGCATCTCTCTTTTTTTTTTTACTTTCACACTTTTCATGTCAAATATTCATTCATTTATTCATTCACATTCATTTGACTCATCTATTCAATAAATATTTGTTGAATACCTACCATGTACCAGTCACTGTGCTCTTCCTTTGCAAACCCACTGACTCCTGATGTTGTTGTTGTTATGTGCCATCGAGTCAAACCCGACTCATAGAGACCCCTCCTTGGGTTTCCAAGGCAGTATCACTATGGAAGTAGGATTGCCCAACCTTCCTTCCGAGGAGTGGCTGGTGGGTTTGAACTGTCAGCCATCTGGTTAGCAGGCAAGTGTCTTAGCCACTATGCTACCAGAGCTCCCTCCTGAACACACCAAGAAATCCCTTACTGAGTTGACTAACTTCTTTGTGGGAACACTTTGAGGACTGTGTCCACACAGATCAGAGAAGGCCTTGGCCAATGGCTAAACTGGCCCCTTGCTACTGTTGGACTTATGCAGATCAGGGAACTGAAATAGTTTTTCTGTTCTCATACAACTGTGCTTAAGAAGAAGCTTGCTGTAAATGACCTCACTAAGAGGGACAAAATGACTAGGAAACATTAGAACAAGGTCAAAAACGGTTGGTAAATCAAACACATTTCCTGTTGTTTTCTTCATCTTTTTTAGGTTTACAGAAAAATTTCCCACAAACAATAGAATTCTCATATAACCTACCCCTTACATACACTTTCTCATATTATTATTATCTTGTATATGTATGGTAAGGAGCTCTGGTGTCATAATGGGTAAGGCATCTGGCTGCTACCCAGAAGGTCAGTGGTTCAAACCCACCAGCTGCTCCACAGAAGGAAGATGGGGCAATCTACTTCCGTAAAGATTTACAGCCTTGGAAACCCAATAAGGGTCTCTATGAGTCAGAATCGACTCAAGGGCAGTGGGTTTGGGTTTTTTGGTTTTATTAATATGGTACATTTGATGCACCAAACTATTGATACATTATTAACTAAAGTCCATAGTTTAGTTAGGGTCCACTTTTTGTGTTGCACAGTTCTATGGTTTTTTAATAATATTTTATTAATGTTTTTGCTGAGAGTTTACATGACAAACTAGACTGCCATTTAATAATTTAACAAATTATTCAGTGACATTGGTTAGTTTTTCACAATGTGTCAACACTCTCATATTCCTTTCTGGTTGTTTCATTTCTGGTAACCTAGTTTCCCCTTACCTCTCATATTTGTTTAGGATAATTGTTGACCATTTGATCTCATAGAGATTTTTTTTAACAGGAATGCTTTTGCTAATTGTGAATGTTGTTCCTCTGGTGCCCTGTGGCCAATTGCTCCAAGGGATGTATCTCCGTAGAGTATGTGGGTGCATCATCCTGGGTTGAGTGGTCTGCATGTACACCTTATTAACTATTGGGCTGAGAGCCAGCCCTTGGGAGTGAGTTTTATCCCAGGCCTGAAGTGTATCCCAGGGCTATAGTCGTAGGGTTCTGACTAGCCTCCATTCAACCAGTGATTCTGGTCATTATGTATTTGGATTTTGTTCCACATTTTCCCTCTCACTCTATCCAGGATCTTCAGCTATGATCCTTTCCCAAGTGGTTGGCATTGGTAGCTGGGCACCATCCGGTTCTTCTGGTCTTGAGGGCCATCGTGTCCTAGGGTTGATTGCTCCTAAATGGCCTTGTTTGTTTGTTTTTTTCTTTGTGCGTTCTTTACTTCTGATAATAGGAGACCATAAGCTGCATCTTAGATGGCTGCCCGAAAGCTTTTATGACCCCAGTTGCTACTCACCAATGTAGGTTGTGGAATAAGATTTTTATGTATTTTGTTGTACCAGTTGAGTCTGTGTCCTGAGTTGGTAGATCCGTTGGATCTCTCTCCCACAATGTCTGGCTGTCTATGAGGGATTGCTCTATGTCTGTCTTCTGTTGTTTCTGTAATGATTGAGATTATTTGGTATCTCCGGTATCTGTGCAAGATTAGCCTTAGCTGAATCTATCTTTGGTCAAGAGTATAATCCTTTTCACTGACCCCCATCTGAATTCTATTACCCAGTAGTTTTTCAGCAGTGTATTATTCAACTTCCACATGTCAAGTGATCCTTTGATCATTATATGTTTATGTGTTTATCTGTAGCCTGGTGTTTGGTGTTAATAATAATGCAGTATTGTGGATATACTGGTATTAGCCTTTGTCATCTGTATCTTATGTGCCCAATTCAGTGTCTTCCCTTTTCCCAATGTTATCATGCTGGTCACAGACTCTTTCCATACCATCCCTCCCATTACCCACCTCAGTGTGTGGCCCCCAACTAGCCAACTATCCCAATTATACTCTCCCCTTCCCTCCCCTCCTCATTAACCTACAAAGTGAGTTCCCTTCCTTAAGTAAAACCTACCTTGTCTTTTTATGGTAATAGGTTCATACAATATTTATCCTTCTGCAATTGACTTACTCACTCAGCATAATGTCCTCCAGGTTCATCTATATTGTGAGATGATTTATGTATCTTTCATTGTTCTTTAATGTACCATAGTATTCCATTGTGTGAATGTACTATAATTTGGTTATCCATCCATCTGTTGATGGGCACCTAGGTTGTTTCCATCTCTCTGCTATAGTGAATTGTGCTGTGTTGTACATGGCTGTGCATATGTCTGTTCGTGTCTTGTCTCTCACCTATTTATGATATATTCCTAGTAATGGAATTGCTGGGTCAAATGGTATTTCTATTTTCAGTTTTTTAAGGAAATGCCATACCATTTCCACAATGGTTGTACCATTTTACGGTCCCACCAGCAGTGTATGAAAGTTCCAATCTCTCTACAACCTCATCAGAATTTATTATTTACTGTCCTGTTCAACTTTGCTATTATTACTGGGGTGAGATGATATCTCATCATTGTTTTGATTTGCATCTCTCTAATGGCTAAAGATCGCAAGCAATTCCTCGTGTGTTTGTTGGCTGCCAGCATATCGTCTTTAGTGAAGTGTTTGCCCCTGTCCTTGCCCATTTTTGAATTGGATTCTTTGTCTTTTTGGTGTTGAAGTGTTGAAGCTTTCTGTAGATTTTGGAGATAAGTCCTTTGTCAGGTATGTCATTTTGTTGTTGTTGTTGTTATATGCCATCGAGTCGGCCCCTACTCATAGCGACCCCTCCTTGGGTTTCCGAGGCAGTATCACTACGGAAGTAGATTGCCCCATCTTCCTTCCGAGGAATGCCTGGGGGGTTTGAACCTCCAGCCTTCTGGTTAGCAGTATGTCGTAGGGAAATATTTTCTCCCAATCTGTATGTTCTCTTTTTACCCTTTTGATGAAGCCTTTTGATGTGCATAAGACTTTAACTTTTAAAAGGTCCAAGTCATCTAGCTTCTCTCCCACCTCCTGTGCATTCTGGGTTATGTTTAATAGTCTATTTATGCTGTAAATCAGGGCCCCTAGATTTGCCCCTATTTTATCTTTGATGAATTTTATAGTTTTGGGTTTTACATTTAAGTCTTTCATCCAATTTGAGTTTGCTCGTGTATATAGGGTGAGGTATGGGTCTTGTTTCATTTTTCTGCAAGTGGATATCCAATTTTTTTCAGCACTATTTGTTAAAGAAGGAGCTCTGGTAGCATGGTGCCTAAGGCACTTGACTGCTAACCAGACAGCTGGCGGTTCAAACCCACCAGCCACTCCTCGGAAGGAAGGTTGGGCAGTCCTACTTCCGTAGTGATACAGCCTCAGAAACCCAAGGAGGGGTCGCTATGAGTCGGGGCCGACTCGATGGCATATAACAACAACACAACAACATTTGTTAAAGAGGCTGTCTCTTCCCCATTTAATGGGTTTTGGACCTTTGTTGAAGATCAGCTGTCCATAGATGGATGGATCTATTTCTGGGTTTCTGCTTCTGTTCCATTGGTCTATCTGGCTATCATTGTACCAGTACCACACTATTTTGACTACTGTGGCTGTATAGTAGGTTTTCAGGTCTGGGAGTGTGAGACCGCCCACTTTATTCTTCTTCTTCAGTAGTGCTCTGCTTATCCGACGTCTCCTTCCTTTCCGTATGAAGTTAGTAATTGGTTTTTCCGTGTCCTTAAAAAATTTTGTTGGCATCTGGATCAGGATTGCATTGAATGTGTAGATTGCTTTGGATAGTATTGACATTTTCACAATATTCAGTCTTCCTATCCATAAACAAGGACGGTTCTTCCATTTATGTAGATCCCTTGTAGTCTCCTGTAGTAGTGTTTTATGATTTTCTTTGTATGGGTCTTTGGTGTCTCTGGTAAGATTTATTCCTGGATATTGTATCTTCTTAGTAGCTATTGTAAATGATATTGTTTCCTTTATTTCTTTTTCAGAGGTCTCTTTGTTGGTGTAGAAGAATCCAACTGATTTTTTTGTATGTTGACTTTGTGTCCTGCCACTTTGCTGAACCTCCCTATTAGTTTCAGTAGTTTTTTTGCAAGTCTCTTGGGGTTTTCTGTCTATAGGATCATGTCATCTACTAACAAAGATAGCTTTACTTCCTTTTTGCCAATTTGGATGCCTTTTATTTCTCTTTCTTGCCTTATTGCCCTGGCTAGGACTTCTAATATAATGTTAAATAAGAGTGGTGACAGAGGGCATCCCTGTCTGGTTCCTGTTTGTAAAGGGAATGCTTTGAGTCTTTCTCCATTAATAATAATGTTGGCCATTGGTTTTGCATGTATGCCCTTTATTATGTTGCATTTCCCTTCTATCCCTATTTTGCTGAGAGTTCTGAACAGGAACAGGTGTTGAATTTTATCAAATGCCTTTTCTGCATTGATTAATATGACCATATGTTTCTTTTGTTTTGTTTATATGGTGGATTACATTTATTGTTTTTTAGATATTGAATCATCTTTGCATACCAGGTATAAATCCTACTTGGTCAGGATGTGTTATTTTTTGATATATTGGATTCTGTTGGCAAGGATTTTGTTAAAGAGTTCTGCATCTACATTCGGTAGTTTTCCTTTTTACTGGTGTCTTTCCCTGGTTTTGGTATCAGTGTTATGCTGCTTCATAAAATGAGTTTGGGGGTATTATGTCTTTTTCTATGTTCTGGAATAGGTTAAGGGGTATAGGTGTCAACTCTTCCCTGAATATTTGGTAAAATTCTCCAGTGAAGCCATCAGGGCCAGGACTTTTTCTTGTGGGTAGTTTTTTAATGACTTGTTCAATTTCTTCCATTGTTATAGTCTGTTCAAGTATTCTATCTCTGACTGTGATAGAGTTTAGGTAGGTCTTGTGTTTCTAGAAACTTGTCTATCTCTTCTAGGTTCTTGAGTCTGTTGGAGTACAGTTCTTCATAATATTTTGTCAGTATCTTTTTTATTTCAGTTGGTTCTGTTGTAATGTCACCCTTTTCATTTTTCATTCTTGTTATTTATTTCTTCTCTCTTTCTTTTCTTTTGTTAGATTTGCCAGTGGTTTGTCAATTTTGTTAATCTTTTCAAAGAACCAGCTTCTTTTTCTGTTGATTTTCTCTATTGTTTTTTTGTTTTCTGTTTCATTTATTTCTGCTCTGATCTTTATTATTTCCTTACTTCTGGATACTGTGGGATTCTTTTGTTGTTCTTTTTCTAATTGTTGGAGTAGTTCAGTTAGAGTGTTAATTTTGTTTCTTTCCTCTTTTTTGATGTGTGCATTTATTGCTATAAATTGACCTCTTACTACTGGTTTTGTTGTGCCCCATAGGTTTTGGTAGGATGTATCTTCATTCTCGTTTGTTTCTAGGAATTTTTTATTTCACTCTTTATTTCTTCTATTACCCAGTAGTTTTTCAGCAGTGTATTATTCAACTTCCACATGTCAAGTGATCCTTTGATCATGATATGATGTCCTTGTTCTTATGGTGGTTTTTGTCTTAAAGTCAATTTGATCAGAAATTAATATTGCCCCTCTTGCTCTTTTTTGGTTGCCATTTGCTTGATATATCTTTTTCCAACCTTTTATTTTTAGTCTATTTTTGTCTTTCTCTCTAAGGTGTGTATCTTATAGACAGCATATTGATGGGTTATGTTTTGTTACCCAGTGTGCAATTCTCTGTCTCTTGAGTGGTGCATTTAACCCATTGACATTCAGTGTAATTATCAACAAGTATGAATTGGTTGCTGTCACTTTGTTATGTGTTTTTTCATGGTGTTCCTGGTTTCTTTGTTCCATATAATTTTCTGTGCTGGGCTCATTATGTTTATGAATTGTGTTATTATTTCCTTTGTTGCTGTTGTTTTAGTATTTGCCAAATTTTTGTGCTTGTCCTCTTTTTTATTGTAATGTGAAGGTTTATCATTTTTCTTTGAGATTACCCTGTGATATATAATTTTCTCCCCAAGTTTAAAACAGTCCATTCTATCTTGGAACTCTCTTGACTTCCTCACCATTTAGAAGTTCTGTAACTACACTATTTTTTCCCTCTTTTTGATTTGTTGTTGTCCTGATATGCCAATTGATGTCTCTGGTTCCCTGTTTACAATCTGGTAAGCTTATTTTACATTGGATACTTCCATAGCTGTGTTGGTTTATGGATTATGTCATCTGGTATTTTAATGGTTGGTTGTTGTTTGCTATTATTGATTCTCTGCTCAAAGGACTCCCTTTAGTATCTGTTGTAAGGTTGGTCTGGTTTTAACAAAGTCCCTTAATTTCTTCTTGTCTGGAAATCTCCTAATTTCACCACATATTTGAGAGACAATTTTGCCGAGTATGTAATTCTTGGTTGGAAATTTTTCTCTTTCAGAGTTTTATATATACTGTCCCATTGCCTCCTCACTTGCATGGTTTTTGCTGATAAATCAGAGCTTATTCTTATTGTTTGTCCTTTGTAGGTAACTTTTAGTTTTTCCCATGCTGCTTTCAGGATTCTTTCTTTGTCTTTGTTTTTCATGAGTTTGATGATGATATGCCTTGGTGATTTTCTTTTGGGGTCTATCCTGTTTGGGGGTTTTTGGACTTCATGAATGGATATGTTTTCCTCTTTCATCATATTAGGGAAGTTCTCGTCCAACAAATCTTGGACAATTTTCTCAGTGGTTCTCTTTTTATCTTCCTGTTCTGGAATTCCAATGACACATAGATTATTCCTTTTGATGGTATCCCACATGAACCTTAGGCTTTCTTCTTCTTCTTCTTCTTTTTTAATCTTTTTTTCTGATTGATCCCTTACCAAAGAAATATTCAGATATTTGTCTTCAATCTCATGAATTCTGTCTTCCATTGATTCAGTTCTACTCCTTTGCCCTTTCAATATGTTATCTATTTCTGAAAATTTAGTATTAATCTTCTGGATTTCTATCTTTAGATTTTGTGTCATTTCTGATTTTTCATTTGTTTTGTCATTTTGTTCTTGTATTTTCTTCTGAAATTGGTCTAGGGTTTTGTCTGTGTTTTCCTTAATTTTGTCAGTGATTTCCTTGATCTGTCTTTCAACCTTTGAAGATACCTAAATATAGTTCTTTTGAATTCCTTATCAGGGAGTTCTAATGCTGCTTCTTCTTCAGGGATGTGTTCTTGTTCTGTACCCTGCTCTCATTTCTACCACTTTATCTTGCTTCTTTATGTGGACTGTGATGGTCTGTTGTCTCCAAGACATTGTGATGTTGTTGTATTTAGATCTCTGTTAACTGTTTGTGAAAAGTGATTAAGGGTGAGTTAGGCTCTTCTTGGTGGTTGTTTGTCATTGGGCAGTTGGTGGAAAAGGAAGTGGTGGCTCTCAGTAAGTGCAGCTGCCAGAAGTGTGGATGTGGTTGTGTTGTATGGGCATGGTTGCTGTCTCCCACTCAGACAAAAACGATTGAACAAGCATAAAAAAGTAAAAGCAAGCAAGACAAAAAACACACCACATAAAGACATAGGAACAATTAGCAAAAAAAAAAAGAAAAGAAAAGAAAAACCTCACAATATCTGGGGAGGGGACAGTAATAGAAAAGAGGTAGAGCAGGAGAATAATTAAGGAAAAAATGGGAAAAATGCAAAAAGAAAATCAAGGAATGGGGTTAACCACAAGGAAGAAAAAACTGGCAATCAGGAACAGGGAAGAGAGAAAAAGCTGAAATATAGAAGCTGGGAAGGGAAGAATAAAGGAAGTGGAGCCTTTGCGTCAAAATATTTGAACCGCTTGTAAACATTCAAATTGGCTGTGCCCTCTGGACAGGCAAAAGTTCACAGCTCACCCTGTCTCCCTCTTTGCTGATTCCCCATTTATTCACCAGCCACCAGTGCAGTCCTCCGTGCAGCCCCTGGCTAGCAGGACCAATTTTTAGGTTAATTCTTAGGTCCTAACACCACTTGACAATATCCAAGCTGTCCATTCCATCAGGATCACTGACAGACAGCAGCTCCATATGTCTCTTTTTTCAGTGTTTTCTTGATGATTATTCTACTAGTTAGAGTTTAGTCCACTTCTGTACCCTTCCTTTCAAAGCTCAGGGCTCCAGGATTATCTTCTGTATCTGTGTTAATTGGTTCCCCTTTCCTTTGTTGAAGAGGGTCTGTGTAGTTTGTCTGCCTATTCCACCACCTTACTGGAACCTCCTGGGATTGATGGATCAAATGATATTTCTATTTCCAACTTTTTAAGGAAGTGTCATACCATTTCCCACATTGATTGTACCACTTTGCAGTCCCACTAGCAATGTATGAGAGAGTTCTAATCTCTCCACACCCTCACCAGCATTTGTTGTTTTCTGTCTTGTTGAACTTTGCTATTCTTGCTGGGGTGAAATGGTATCTGATTGTTGTTCTGATTTCCATCTCTTTAACAGCTAATGATTGTGAGCATTTCTTCATGTGTTTGTTGGGTGCCTGAATATCTTCTTTGGCGAAGTGCCTATTCATGTCCTTTGCCCATTTTTGTACTGGATTATTTGTCTTTTTGATGTTAAGGTGTCAAAGTTTTCTATAACCTTTAGAAATGGATATGTCAGTGTCAAATATTTTTTCTCAATCTATAGGTTCTCTTTTCACTCTTTTGGAGAAGTCTTTTGGTGCACATAAGAATTTAATTTTCAGAAGGTCCCAGTCATCTAGTTTATCTTTCATTGCTTATACATTTTTATTTGTTTAGTAGTCTATTAATGCTGTGTATTAGGGCCCCTAAGGGAGCTCTGGTAGCATAGTGCCTAAAGCACTTGACTGCTAACTAGAAGGTTGGCGGTTCAAACCCACCAGCCATTCCTCAGAAGGAAAGTTGAGCAATCTATTTCCATAGTGATACTGCCTCGGAAACCCAAGGAGGGGTTGCTATCAGTCAGGACCAACTCAACGGCACAACATAACAACAACAAGTTTGCACCTATTTTATGTTTGGTGAACTTTTTAGTTTTGGGTTTTACATTTAGGTCTTTGATTCATTTTGAGTTCATTTTTGTGTATGGTATGTGTTTTGGTTACCTAGTGCCGCTCTGACAAGAGTATACCACAAATAGGATGGCTTGAAGAAACAGGAGTTTATTCTCTTACAGTTTGGAGACTTTAAGTCTGAGTTCAAACTGTCAGGCTCTAGGACTGGGTGAAAGCCTCTCAGCTTTGGGCTTCAATTCTGCCTCCTGCTCTTGGCTCACTGGAGCTAGAGGCTTTTCTTCACTCAGACAGCTGCTGGCTGCTGAGACTGACAAACCCAAGGTTGAGAAGTAAAAAGGCACAGTCCTGATGTTACAAAATCACACAGCAGGCCATTAATTTAAGTTGATTGAAACTCCCAAGGTTGGCAGAGCATGGCAGGCTGTTGAACAACGGCATGGCTACATGCAGGGTTCAAGTGTGCCATAAGTTAGAGACCAGTCCCAAAGTTGCTGCTTATATACAGGAAGCAGCCCACATCCCTCACACAGCTACTCAGCTGCTCTAATACATTCCACCATGGAATTCATTATCATTCTTACCATGGGGAATAAATATATCCAGCTTCCCAGCCACCCAAACTTAACTACCACAGTATGAGATATGGATCTTGTTTCATTTTTTTTTTTTTTTTGCAAATGGATATCTAGTTTTGCCAGCACCATTTGTAAAGAGACTATTTCTTTCCCATTTAATGAGTTTCAGCCTTTCACCAAAGAAGAGCTGTCCATAAGTGAATGGATTCTCAATTCTTGAACATGAGTCTTAAGCCTCAGTTTAGAATGTGTTATAGAATTTTGCAGGAAATTTCTTGCAGGATAGCCAAATTGGATGAAGGTATTTAGATCATCCTGTGTGATGAAAATGATTATATAAGCATTGAATGAGCCACTCAGCCCCTAAAGAATTTTATGTATGCCATTAATGTTGGAATCATTCATGGGAGAATTCTTCAGCAAGTCCAGAGTAGTAGGGAATTCCTTTAGGGAAGACTGTAAGATTGTTGTAAACTACTTTTCCTGGAGTGTAGTTAACTTAATCTCTCATTTGTTGTAAGGTTGTGCTTTGGGTTGTCTCACCTCCCTACTTCCCCATGGGGTACTGGCAACTAGAAATAATGAATACAAAAAAATTGGAGGAAGAAAAATAAAAACTTTAATTCACAAATGCCAGGAGTGCTGGGTGTATACCAGATTCCAGAGGGGACAATGACAGGATGTTGGCAGCAATTTAGAATTGGTAATACTCTACCATGCTACCATGTAGCTACTCAATATGTAAGTAAATCCTATAATCCATTTAAAAGTGATTATGTTTTCTGCCATTCGCTTTGAGTGGAATAGTTTGTCTTCATAGACAAGGAAAGCTCCTCTACTTGTTTGCTAAATTGATACTACCTGCTGCATTTCTTCCCCTAAAAGAAAAGTTCTACCTTAATAGTGAAAGTTTTGAAAGCCACCATTAAGCTTGATCAGATTTCTTACTTTGAACCAATTTTCCAGTATGTAAAATTTAAGTCATTGAAATAAAGAGAGTAGCACTTTAAGGATTGATCGAAATATACACATAGGATCCAATAGTAGAAATACCTGACAGCAAAGAGGCTATTGTAAAGAGTGTAATGTATTCATAGGAAAAGGTGAATTAAGAGTACACCTACTCCTCACTTATCAACTATCTTGTTAAAAAAAGTTTTTTGTGTTTTTGACAGTAGTAATAATTTTACTATCTGACTGTTTTATGCATTAATGATGAATGTCTGACAATAACCAATGTCTAGGTGTGAGACTCTGGTAGCATGGTGGCTAAGGCACTTGACTGCTAACCAGATGGCTGGCGGTTCAAACCCACCAGCCACTCCTCAGAAGGAAGATGGGGCAATCTACTTCCATAGTGATACTGCCTCAGAAACCCAAGGAGTGGTCGCTATGAGTCGGGTCTGACTCGATGGCACATAACAACAACAACAACAACAGGTGTGAGAGAGTAATGGCTGTGATGATTAAGGCTATGTGTCAACTTGGTTGGGCCATGATTCTCAGTGCTGGCAGTTATGTAATGATGTAATTTGGCAGTTATGTCATGATGTAGTTATCTTCCTTTTTGTGATCCGATGTAGTCATTCTCCATTTTTGCATAATGCCAATTTTTGCATAACAACCTGGTCTTTGGAATCTAATCCTGTTGATAAGTGAGGAGTGGGTATAATTTGTCTCCAAAAGTTAATTAGCATATTTCCTCATATACAATATTGACCATATCTTTTTCATTATGGTTCCATACACCTAGATAAAGCTAGGCAAGGATGAAGAAATTATCTCATTAAAATGGTCCTAAAATTCTCCAAATATGGTAGGAAAAGTAGTAAAAATGTATCCATTGCTAAAAAGCTCATTATCATGATTTGAATTATTCAGAATACTAAGCTAAAATAACAGAATCATGGATATCCATATTATTTTGAGCATATTTTAGTAAATATTTTAATAGTAAACTAACTGAGAATTGCATTTCCATGTTTTCTTAATCTCAAGTTATTATCTTTCAGTTCAATTGATTTCAGTTTATATGGGTGAATTTTATTTTCATGTAGAGTAAACTTTCTATCATAGAACTTTGTAAGAGATCCTGAGTGATTGCTCAATATATGTTACTAATATATCCATATGTCTTGTTTGGTGCTGTTGTGTACAATAATTGGTTTTCTTTTCATTTTTGCACTCAAATTACACTTTTAATATACCAGAGGTATTTTTTACTCAAAGGTCTAAGTGACTATATCCTAGATTAAATGGGAATCCTGTAGTGCATACTTTTGACATTTTATTTATTTATTTTTATCTTTTTATTGTGATTTGGGTGAAAGTTTACAAAGCAATTTCATTTTCCATACAGTGGTTTATACACATTTTGTCTCATGACATTAACCGCACTTCCCTATAATGTAACAGCTCTCTTCCCACTTCCTCCCTGTAGTTACCTCTTCCCTGTGTCCTTTCCTCCCATGCACTCTTACCCCCAAGCTGTCTTCCTGTGCATACACTGCCCTTCTGTTCTCCCATGATTGATTGCTCCAAGTAGTGTATCGACCTGGTGTAAATGTTCAGCCCATACGCCTGTCTATTGTTTGGCTGGAAGTCACAGGAATGAGTTCAATTACAGACCTGAAGGGTAGCTATGGACCATAGTCTCAGGGGTCTCATCAGGCTCTATCAGACCAGTAAACATGATCTTTTTTTTTTTTTAATTTTCAGTTTTGTTCCACACTGTTCTCCCACTCTATCCAGGATCTCCTGCACTGATCCCACTCTGAGTGGTTTACAGTGGTAGCCAGGCACCATCCAGTTCTTCTGGTCTCATGGTCATATAGGCTGAGGATCTCATGGTCTACCAGTCCCTTGGAATAATTGTTCCCATGCATCTTTGGTTTTCTTCATTCTTCTTTGCTCTGGTGTAGTGAATACTTTTGTAAGGTGAAAATGTTTTTGTGAATAGTATAATTATTCTAAATGTTTGTTTTATAAATTTGAAGTTTCCATTTTGTATTGAAAAGTAAGCCTTTACTATGTAGGCAGTTAATAAAAATATTACACCTTGTTCATTAATTAGTGAAGGTTATGATCAGAAAATTAATTTTGTAGAGGACCAAACAGCAATGATGCTTTCAAGACTATGAGATATGTGGGGCTGTTTGCATCTATGTTCAGTGCCCTAAGTTCATGAGTTATTGTGTCTGCTTTTGGTGAGTTTTCTGGTTTTCACCATGCTGATAGCTGTGTCATCTTGTTGCTGTCAGTTTATCTACCTCTAGCAGTTTTCACTGATTATGGAAAGCCAATAAAGTGAAATTGTTAGTATTGGATTTAAAGTAAAAATACTTTCTCTCCCAGTCAACTGTTTGAATATACAAGTCACAATGTAGAATGCATTATAATTGCACAATAGCTGCCCATCCCTCCTTGTTCCCTTACTCTGGAATGTGTTCAGGTTGCTGGCAAAATGACTTCTGGATTACTTACTGTTTACTATACAAAATAATAAGGAGCTCTGGTGACATGGTGCCTAAGGCACCAGATTGCTATCATAATAATTTTAAGTATATCTGTAAAATAATACACCTGTTATAAACTATAAGATACTCCATTACTTTTATCGTCATTTAAAAATATATCTATAAAAAAGGTCATTTAAAAAGAAGCAGTCCTCACTTGGAGATTGCTTGTCTCAAATAATTGAGGAAAATCTTCAGTCATGTCCTTTACAGGACCAAAGTTAATATGACAAATACTAGTGTTCTTCCTTGGGATTCTCCCTTGCTAATTTCCTTGATAAATACCATTGAGTCTCAGAAAACTTCTGTTTACAATACAAAACTAGTTTTTCTTTGGCTGGCTTGCTTGCCCACTTTTATTTAAGACACTGTTCTGGTTACCTAGTGCCACTCTGACAAGAATATACCACAAATGGGATGGCCTTAACAAACAGGAGTTTATTTGTATAATCTGGAGGCTTTAAGCCTGAGTTCAAAGTGCCAGGCTCTAGTACTGAGTGAAAGCCCCTTGACCTTGGGCTTGAGCTCTACCTCCTGCTCCCGGCCCACTGGAGCTAGAGGCTTTTCTTCACTCAGACAGCTGCTGGCTGCTGAGATCAACAAGCCCAAGGTCGACAAGTAAACAGGCACAGTCCTGATGTTACCAAACCACACGGCAGGCCATAATTCAAGTCCATTGAAAGTCCCAAGGTCAGCAGAGCATGGCAGGTTGCTGAATAATGACATGGCTACATACAGGGTCCAAGCATGCCATAAGCTAGAGACCATTCCCAAAGCTGTTTCTTGTATATAGGAAGCAGACCACATACCCAAAGCAGCTAATCAGCTGCTCCAATAGATTCCACCATGGAGTTAATTGCCAGTCTCACCACGGGGAATACTACAACCAGCTGTCCAGCTACTCAACCAGGCCCAGCCAAGTTAACATACAAACTTAACTACCACAGCCACCTTAGTTCAAGTTTTAACTAAGTACCAAATTAATTTCCAAAAATTTGATACTTTGGCCTGTATACCATTCAATAGCCTGTCTTTGCCAAAAAGAAAGGATGGATCAATCCACCTGTATCTACATATGAAATATGTAGTTTAGTAATTTTTATTGTTGCCTACATCATTCAAGTTTAGAGAAAAGCTTTACCTAAAATATTGGATAACTGTGACCAAAAAATGGTGGGAACTTTTTGGTGTGTCAGCCTTTATCTCAATAATACCATATCAACATAGTGAAAACTGTTGTTGTTGTTGTTATGTGCCGTCGAGTTGGCCCCAACTCATAGCGACCCCTCCTTGGGTTTCCGAGGCAGTATCACTACGGAAGTAGGATTGCCCAACCTTCCTTCCGAGGAGTGGCTGGTGGGTTTGAACCGCCAACCTTCTGGTAGTGAAAATTAGGCCACTTAATAACACCTGTAATACTACTTTACAATATAAGGTTTTAAAACTTTTCTGCAAGGAAAAAACTGTGTATAATGACATTTTTTAAAAAAAGTTCTTCATCTTTATTATAGAAGATTACAGACAGTCAAAAATAAGAAAATAGAAATCACCCCATAGTTTTACCACTCCAAGTTAACTATCATTACTAACTTGGTATATATTTTTGCAGAGATTTGAGGTATTTATAAACAAATTTTTATAATTTTATATGCAACTCAAGTGTTATTTGATGATGATGTCATGATTTTTCAGATTGAAAGATGCATGTGAGAACTAATTAGTTTTTTGTTATACAGGAAGTGTATAAAATTATTTTCCTTTTACAGACCCTGGTTGAGATTTTTCAAAATGTTGGTGGCACCAATATTGCTGATTTCATTGCTGGATTACTCACCATTATAATCTGTATGGTAGTTAAGGAATTAAATGATCGATTTAAACACAAAATCCCCATCCCTATTCCTATAGAAGTAATTGTGGTAAGTAGAATATGTAATTCAGAAAATTCAACATTAAATGGGTTGACAAGAAAGATATTGTTAAACCAGTAGAGGTCATTATGATGATGATGATGATTTTTACCTTTTGGTTTTATTTCAGACAGTAATTGCTACTGCCATTTCATATGGAACCAACCTGGAAAAAAATTACAATGCTGGCATTGTTAAATCCATCCCAAGGGGGTGAGTATGGCATTATTAGGCAATACTAATATGTTAGCCAGTGCTTTCTATTTAAATGGAACCTTTTATTATAAGCTTAATTTCACTGGTATCCTTCAATAGTCCTGTTTGTGTGTGATCTTAAAGAAATACCCATTTGTGTAAATCACCAAACAGTACATGTGTAGATAAAGTTCAAGCCATTTATATAAAAGCAGCCTCCATATGCTCTCTCTGTTTTAATTTTTTTAAATTATGGCAGTAAATGTACAGTTAACATCAGACTTCTGATTTAAAGTTTCGTGTAATTACAATATAATATAAGTGGCATCATGATTTGGTAACATTAATTGTACTGTGAACAATCTGTTAAAGGAATGAGGGACATCTGACTAAGTTCTCCACCATTTAGTTTAATCTATCTTAGATAATAATTATATCATTTGTGCCTATCAATAAAATGCATTGTCTTCAAGAAGAGTTTATATATGTTTGGTAGTTTGGTGAATTAGAAGAATAAAAGACCAAGATCCTTCATCCATCTCTGTCACCACCTACTTGTGTGGCTTTGGGAGGTTCACCTATAAAAACAAGGGTAATGATAACCACCCAAGCCTCAAGTAGAGCTTGGTGTAAAACACCAATGAGGTTGCTCATAAAAATGCACAGAAGTGAAAAAAGTGCCCTACGCTATAATTTTATCACTTTGGGTTAAAAGAAAACCCAGATGTAACATTAACTTATAGCATTTATGACTAGCCTTGCTGTTAGACACCAATAATTGCTAGTTTCTTCTTCCTTCATACTAGCTGAAGGACCTTATACTAATCTTTCTTTTCTCCATACTCCATCCTCAGGCAAGGTAAGTCCCAGTGCTTATTCCATAGGGAATTGTTACCTTCTCATTAGATTACTTTTATAATTTCTTCTGACACCTGTTCCAAAACTACTTGAAAAATTACAGCTGGCTACATGGGACCTAATTTATATATTATCCATTATAGTGTTTCTCAAATTCACTTTTTCATAAGACTAACATGAGATCCTTGTGAAAAACACAGATTCCTGGTTCCCACCCAAATCTATTCAGACTTTCCAGAAGAGAGGTGTGGGAATTAGTATTTTTTTGGAAGTGTCCCAAGTAATTCTGAAGGTCATGAAAGTTTGGGAAACTCTGTGTTAGATGACCAAGATTTTAATAGTGAAATTAGAGGAATTTAATGATAAAAGATGCAGTAAAAGATGTTTTGTTTTGTTTCTTCCTAACAGATTGTTTGAGTTGTTACACTTATGTGAAATATGTTTTATCGATCCCTTTGTCAGGCTTCATGACATGTAACACTTGCAGGTGATTCACAGCATGTGCCATGACCCCATAAATCCACATTCTATTCACTGATTAGGGGAACTCATTTTTGCTGCCCTAAATTATCTTTCCTGATCCTATACAGGGTTGTTCTTGGCTGCTCTCCTCCTGCCAATGGTTCCTAGCCTCTTACCCTTGTTGTTGTTGTTATGTGCCGTCGAGTCGGACCCGACTCATAGCAACCCCTTCTTGGGTTTCCGAGGCAGTATCACTATAGAAGTAGATTGTCCGACCTTCCTTCTGAGGAGTGGCTGGTGGGTTTGAACCACCAGCCTTCTGGTTAGCAGTCAAGTGCTTTAGGCAAGCTACCAGAGCTCCCTTAGGTTTTAATAAAGCTTAACCCCTTGACAGACCACCTGGTGAGTTGAGCCAGAGGGTTTAACCTGCCTGGCCCCAAGGACTATAAACTCCTTCACTTGTTTAGCTCAACGATGTCTCCTTAGCACAGGGCATAGCCCATTGTAGCACTCTGAAAATATTTGTTGACGGTATAAAATGCACAAACCTGTGTCATTATAAGCAAGTTGTAAGAAGAGCCTTTGTTACTTGTTCTCACTTGGTAGCACAGAAACAATTCTAATGAAATTAATAAACCTGGAAAAGAGAGGGTGGCATGGAGAAATTGTAAAAAGAGCATGGAAAGTAAAATGTTAAAGTGGTTGAGACGAATACAATAAAAGGAAGTAGAACAAAGAGAAAAATTGTGCTATGGCACCCTTTCATCTCCCTTCTTCCTAAGGGATCAAAAGCAAGACTGGTCAGAAGCCTCCTTTTATTCTATTGAGGGTCAGTGCCACATGTGGGGATTGTTTGGTGCCCAGTTATAATTGGGAAGCCATGAACTGTGACTTCATGCCCTTCTTTCTCACTGCCTTTTCTGGAAAAAACACACAATTTCTCCAATTCAAGTCAACATCTATGTATCCTACTAGGATTCACCCAAATCAGGAGCCCTAATTCTCTCACCAAGGCTTTTTCTTAACCAACAGACTCTAAGAGAGCCAGTCACAACATGCCTTTCTTCTCATGCAACTGATTTTTTTTTTTTTTAATTGTGATTTGGGTGAAAGTTTAGAGAGCAAATTCACTTTCCATACAGCAATTCCCATACACTTTATCTCATGACATTGACTACAATTTACCACAATGCAACAGCTCCCCTCCTACTTCCTTCCCATAGTTACCTGTGTCCTTCCCTCCATGCACTCCTGTCCCCTGAGCTGTCTCCCTGTGCATATACTGCCCTTCTATTCCCCTATGATTGTTCTCTCTGAGGAGTGTATCTACCTAGTGTAAATGTTCAGCTCATATGCCTGTCTTTTGTTTGACTGGAAGCCACAGGTGTGAGTTAACTCCAGACCTGAAGGGCAGCTAGGGGCCATAGTCTCAGTGGTTCCACCAGGCTCTATCAGACCAGCAAACCTGGTCCCCCTCCCCCCTTTTTTTATCCCCAAATGATTCTGAGTTTTGTTCCACATTGTTCTCCCTCTCTATCCAGGATCTCCTACATAGATCCCCCTCTGAGTGGTTGACAGTGGTAGCTGGGCACCATCTAGTTCTTTTGGTCTCATAGTTGTATAGGCTGAGGATTGCATGGTATACCAGTCACTTGGACTATTTGTTTTCCATGAATCTTTGGTTTTCTTCATTCTTCTTTGCTCTGGATGAGGAGAGATCCATCATTGCATCTAGATGGCTGCTTGCAAGCTTTTAAGATCCTAGTCACTGCTCCTCAAAGTAGGAAGTGGAACAATGTTTTGTGCAGTGTGTTATACCAATTGAGCTTTATGTTCCCTGTGACTATGGTCCCAAGCCCACAGGTTCAACTACACGCTCCCTCTGAGCAGCTGGCTGTGGCGAAGAAGTGACTACAACCTTGTCCCTTGTCAGCTCTATGATATACCCGGGAATCGTTACAGAATATACAAATACACTTGTAGAAACATTGTCCGCCAACCCTATACATGGTCTTGGGTACACTCCCCCCACGTAGACATACCTACTAGTTCAGCCTGTCCACCCGTCTATCCACCTGTCTAGCCATGTTTACCTTCACTGACAATGCACTACTGTATGTGCAAAGAGTTCATCTTTGTTGTCTGTACCTCCCATGCACCTCTCTATGCCTTCCTCTTCTTCAGTGCCACCATGTTGATCACTCACATTTGGTACATTGCCCTTCTCTTCACTCAAATCAATACTTATCTCTCTTATCTCTACCTATTTAACAGTGTTCCCTTCCCTCCCCTCCCACCCCTGGTAACCAACAAAGAAAATTTCCTTCCACATTTAAACCTTTCCTTGATTTTTTACAATAATGGACTAATACAGTATTTGTCCTGTGATTGACTTATTTTACTCAGCATAATGTCCTCCAAGTTCATCCACATTATGAGATGTTTTGCAGATTCTACATTATTCTTTAGGGTTGTATAGTATTCCATTGTGTGTACATACCATAGTTTGGTTATCCATTCTTCAGTTGATGGATACCTATGTTGTTTCCATCTTTTGGCTGTTGTAAATAGTGCTGCAATGAACATTGATGTGCATATATCTGTTCTTGTCCTGGCTCTCACTTCTGTAGGATATATACCTAGTAATGGAATGTCTGGGTCAAAAGGTATTTCTAATTCCAACTTTTTAAGGAATCGCCATACTGCTTTCCACAGTGGTTGTATCAGCAGTGTATGAGAGTCCCAACCTCTCCGCATCCTCACCAGCATTTGTTATTTCTGTCTTGTTGAACATTGCCACTAGTACTGGGGCAAGATGGTATGCCATTGTTGTTTTGATTTGCATCTCTCTAATGGCTAATGGGGAGCTCTGGTGGCATAGTACCTAAGGCGTTTGACTGCTAACCAGAAGGGTAGCAGTTCAAACCCACCAGCCACTCCTCAGAAGAAGGTTGGTCAATCTACTTCCATAGTGATACTGCCTCAGAAACCCAAGGAGGGGTCACTATGAGTCAGATCCAACTTGATGGCAGTGAGTTTGGTTTGGTTTGGTAATGGCTAATGATCATGGTCATTTCTTCACATGTTCGTTCGCTGCCTGAATATCCTCTTTGGTGTAGTGTCTATTCATGTCTTCTGCCTATTTTTTAATTGGATTATTTGTCTTTTTGTTGTTGAGGTGTTCACGCAACTGATCTTTATCCTGCAACTCTGAATGTGTCCAGTTCCTCATTCATCACAACCTGGGCTTCTCTTTCCCCTCTTCCCTCATTTTTTTTTTTTTTTTTTAATTTTTCTGCCATAATAAGATGGATTATGTTCTTCTCTATATTTTAATCACTTCTCTCACCCTCTTCTGCCTCGATGCTGAGTGTACCAGGGACCGATCCTCTCCCCACCAGTGCCAGAGTTATCATGTTTATTACCACTAGTTTTTTGTTTTGTTTATAAATATTTTCAGCTTGGCAACATTGCCTCCATTAGAGATACTCAATTCTGCCATTGTAGTGTGGAAACATCCATAGGAAATGTGTAAACAAATGAGCATGGCTGTGTTTCAATACAACTTTATTTACAAAAATGGGCAGTGGTGTTACCTCTCTGTTTTTTGTTTTGTTTTCACAAACACAAGCAATTAATTTTTAGGAGATCCCATTTATCTAGTTCATCTTCTGCTGTTTGTGCATTTTTAGTTATGTTTGGTATTCTCTTTGTGGAATATATTAGCCCCTAGCATTGTCCATATTTTCTTACATGATCTTTATAGTTTTAGGTTTTATATTTAGGTCTTTGATCCATTTTGAGCTAGTTTTTATGTATGATGTGAGATATGCCTTCTGTTTCATTTTTCTACAGAAAATCATCCAGTTTTGTCAGCATCATTTGTTAAAGACACTCTCTCTTCCCCATTTAATAGACTTTGGCCCTTTGTCAAAGATCATCTGTCCATAGGTGGATAGAATTATGTCTGAGTTCTCAATTCTGTTCCATCAGTCTATGTCTCTGTCCTTGTACCAGTACTAGGCTGTTTTGACTACTATGGTTGTATAGTAAGTTCTGAGATTAGATAGTGTAAAGCCTCTTACTTTGTTGTTCTTCAATAATGCTTTACTTATCTGAGGCCTCTTTCTTTTCCATATAAAGTTGGTGATTATTTTTTCCATCTCATTAAAGAATGTTGTTGGAATTTGGATTGAATTGTATTATAAATCGCTTTGGGTAGTATTGACATTTTGACAATGTTCCTATCCATGAGCATGGTATGTTTTTCCATTTTTGTAGTTCTCTTCAGTTTCCTGCAAAAGTGTTTTGTACTTTTGTGCTCCTGGTTATATTTATTCCTAAGTATTTTTTTTTTTTGTGGGGGGAGGGTAATGGTAAATGGTACTGTTTTCCTGATTTCCTTTTTTAAGTTATCTTTGTTGGTGTAGAGGAATCCGACTTATTTTTATATGTTGATCTTGTATCCTGCTACTTTGCTGAATCATTCACTTACTTCTGATGGCATTCTTGTGGACTCTTTGGGATTTTCAGCGTATAGGATCATATCATGTGTGAATTACGGATAGTTTTACTTGTTCCTTACCAATTTGAATGCTCTTTATTTCCTAATTGCTCTAGCACTTTTAGTAAAATGTTGAATGTAAACGTTTATAGTACTTTTAGTAAAATGTTGAATAAGAATAGTGATAAAGGGCTTCATTGTCTGTTTGCATTTTCAAGGGGAATGCTTTCAGTTTCTCTCTGTTGAGAATAATGTTGGCTGTTGGTTTGGAATAAATGCCCTTTATTATATTGAGGATTTCCCCTTCCATTCCTATTTAGCTGAGGTTTTTTTTTTTTTTTTTTTTTTTTCAGGAATTGCTGTTGGACTTTATCAAATGTGTTTTCTGCATTCATTGAGATGATCATATGACTCTTTTTTTTTTTATGTGGTGCATGACATTAATTGATTTTCTAATGTTAAAGAACCATCCTTGCATACATACCTGGTATGAATACTACTTGGTCATGATGTTTTATTTTTGTGATATACTGTTGAATTCTATTGGCTAGAATTTTGTTGAGAATTTTTGCATCTATATTCATGAAGGATATTGGTCTTTATTTATTTATTTATTTATTTTGTGGTGTCTTTGCCTGGCTTTGGCATCAGGGTTATGCTGGCTTCATAGAATGAATTTGGGGATATTCCTTCTTTTTCTATGTTCTAAATAGTTTTACAGTAGTATTGGTGTGAGCTCTTCTCTTAATATTTAGTAGAATTCTCCAGTGAAGCTGTCTGGGACAGGGCTTTTGTGTTGTTGGGAGGTTTTTTTTCACTCTTTCTTCAATCTCTTCTTTTGTTATGTGTCCGTTCAGTTTTTCTACCCCAGTTTGTGTCAGTTTAGGTAGGTAATATGTTTCTAGGAATTTTCCATTTCCTCTAGGTTTTCAAATTTGTTAAGAGTATAGTTTTTCTTAGTATTCTGTGATGATCCTTTTTAATTTCAGTTTGTTCTTTTGTAATGTCACCCATTTCATTTCTTATTTGAGTTATTTACTTCTTCTCGTACTTTTCTTTTGTCAATTTGGCCAGTGGTTTGTCGATTTTATTGATCCTTTCGAAGAACCAACTTCTGGTCTCATTGATTCTCTCTATTGTTTCTCTGTTATCTGTTTCATTTGTTTCTGCTTCCATCTTTATTATTTCCTTTCTTCTGTTGTCTGTGGGCTTCATTTGCTGCTCTCTTTCTAGTTGTTTGAGATATAGGGTTATTTATTTATTTTATTTTAGCCCTTTCATTTTTGATGTGTATGTGTTTATTGCTATACGTTTATCTCTGAGCACTGCTTTTGCTGTTTCATAAAGGTTTTGGAATATTGGGATTTCATTCTTGTTTGATTATAGAATTTTTTTTTTTACTTCATCTTCATTTTCTTCTATTTTTTTTTGCCATATTATCCAATACTTTTTAAGCAGTGTGTTATTCAGTTTCCATATATTTGATTTTTCCCCCTTGCTCTTCCTACTATTGATTTGTACTTTTATAGCATTATGATCAAAGAAACTGCTTGTTTTTAGATTTTATTGAGGCTTTCTTTGTGGCCTAAAATAAGGTCTATTTTATATTTATAAGGTGAAGAATTATCTGTGTGCATTAGAAAAGATTTTGCTAGTGTTGGGTGGAGTGTTTTGTATATGCTGGTGAGCTCTAGTTGGTTGATTGTGGCATTTAGATCATCTGTACATTTGTTAGTTTCTTTCAAGTTGTTCTGTCCTTGACCAAAAGTGGTATGTTGAAGTCTCTTACTATTATTGTGGAACCAACTATTTCTCTTTTCAATGCTGTTAGAGTTTTTTTTTTTTTTTTTAATGTGTTTTGGAGCCCTGTCATTGGGTGCATATATATTTGCTAAGCTATGTTCTCTTGTACTAATCCTTCAATTATTATACAATGTTCTGAATCCTTATCTTTTATGGAGGATTTTGCCTTAAAGTATATTTTGTCAAGGATTAATGTTGTCAATTCTGCTCTTTCTTGGTAATTATTTGTTTGATATATATTTTTTCCCATCTGTTAACTTTTAGACTATTGTTTTTCAAAGTGATTTACTCTGCTTTTTTACTTGAAATTGTGGCCCAGGGAAGAACAGCAGGGATGAGGCCAACAAAATCACAGAGGTTCTTTCCTAGCTACTTCCCAAGGGCAACTTTTTCTTTTAGCTGGATTAGTGGTGCATTTGTCAGATGTTCAGGGCTAACCTGAAGTAAAAATACACAGTTGGCATCATTTTTATCCTACCTGCCTCTCTTTTATTGGCCCTTTGACCTTACAGGGTGTTCACCACCCTTTGTCCTCTTCTTTTCAGGTAAGTGTGTGTTTACACTCTTGTTACTCTCCACCAAAAAGGGAGCTCTGGTGGTGTAGTGCCTAAGGTATTTGACTGCTAACCAGAAGACTGGCGGTTCACCAGCCACTCCTTGGAAGGAAGGTTGGGCAATCTACTTCCATAGTGATACCTTGGAAACCTACTCTAGGTGCTATTAATAGTGTTATCTCATGATTAGGGTAGACAGAGGAAGGTTCCCTGCAGCCAGACAAGGCCACTGAGTAAGCATAAAATTTCGAAGGTTCACCAGGCACTCCTTGGAAGGAAAGTTGGGCAATCTACTTCCATAGTGATACCGCCTCAGAAACCTACTCTAGGTGCTATTAATAGTGTTATCTCATGATTAGGGTAGACAGAGGAAGGTTCCCTACAGCCAGACAAGGCCACTGAGAACCATAAAATTTCGAGAGTTATGTCCACTGAAGGAAGGCAGGAGCTAGTGGAAAAATCCACTCATAGGATGAGATGTCCAGCCAAGGCATTAGGTTGAGTGGCTTGGGTAAAATAATTAGCACCATTAAGGTCCAGCAAACAGTACAAATGAGTTACAGGAGTACGGCAGATTTAGGCTCTCCCAGCCTTTACTGGAAGCTCTGGTGGCATAGTGCCTAAGGCATTTGACTTCTAACCAGAAGGCTGGGAGTTCAAATCCACCAGCCACTCCTCAGAAATAAGACTGGGTAGTCTACTTCCGTAGAGATACTGCTTTGGAAACCCAAGGAAGGGTGCTGTGAGTTGAAATCAACTAGACAGCAGTAAGTTTGTTGGGAGCTCTGGTAGCATAGTACCTAAGTTCAAACCCACCAGCCAGTCCTCAGAAGGAAGATTGGGCAATCCTACTTCTGTAGGGATAGTGCCTCGGAAACCCAAGGAGGGGTCACTATGAGTCGGGGCCGACTCGATGGCACATAACAACAAACAACAGCCTTTACTGAGCATCTCCTATGTGTGCAGGCTAATTACTTAACATGCAGTACCTCATTTAATTCTCCCAATATCTATATGTCTGTCTGTCTACCTATCTACCTATGTAGTATATAGTCTCTATTTTATAGCTGAAGAAATTGGGACTTAGTAGGGTGAAATAATTTACTCAAAGTCACAAAGTTTCTTATGCAGTGATGGAACCAGTATTTAGGACCTTTGCTTTCAAGTGTTTTCACTTTATCTTTTGTAACCCTGGGAAACAAGGATCTGGCAGTATTTGGAGAATTAGGCAGACAGGCAGGCAGTGGGTATTAGGCAGCTTTTGAAACTGAGCTCCCTCTAGGACTGCAAAGTTATCATGCCAAGCCCAAATTACTTGAACTAGGGTTGATGGGTCTCAGGATAAGTCAGAAGCCTGATTTTAGGAAATGAGGTCCAAGTTCATATTCAGACTAGCACGTGATGTGATGCTGAGTCACTCAAGTGCTGGGTCAGGGTTCCTAACATCCTGTCCACCTACAGATAGGATCCATTCCAGAGCCTGCACGTGGGCTAAGATGAGATGTGAGGGGAAAAGAAGTCTGAAAGTAGGGGTCAGTTAACCTTACCTGTGGGGAGAGAGAGGATACAAGGGTAGAGAACCAAACAGATCATGTTACCTAGGCAATCATCTAACATCTAACATTTATAGCTGGACTTATTAAATGACCTTGAGCAAGTCACTTCACTTTTCAGGGTCTCAGTTCTTTTTTCAACAAAATGAGATAGGTGATCCAGCAATAAATATCCAGGATGCTCACTAGTCCTAAATCCCTATGATTTTCTATGTTGTTGTTATGTGCCGTCGAGTCAAACCCGACTCATAGCAACCCCTCCTTGGGTTTCCGAGGCAGTATCACTACAGAAGTAGGATTGCCCAACCTTCCTTCCGAGGAGTGGTTGGTGGGTTTGAACCACCAGCCATCTGGTTAGCAGGCAAGTGTCTTAGAATCTTATTTCTATTTGAATTTTACCACTTCTCTCTTATTATAGAGAAAAAAAAAGTAGTTTCCTATTAGAGTAACTTCAGGTATAAATAAGGTAGATGGGGGAGATATTTTTGGCAAGGAACCTGTGGAATTATACCATATAGATGGTCATTAAAATATAGTTACATGAAAGATCATCCCTCAGATTCTCATATTTGGGGACAACCTCATGATTATAAACTTTTAGGTTTACTTCTTAATACGGTTTGCAGAATACCTCGTTTTGTCATTTCGATATAAGTATCTAACAAGCAGTAATTATTTGACCCTACAATCTGGAGTATTTTAGTCACTGTAACTATGAAGTACTCAGATTATTAAACAAATTGATTCCTGTGTTGGGGGACTCAGGAAGAGTTTAAATATCATGGCTTTTAAGCTATAGATGTTTACTTTCACGTAGCTCTTTTAGCATTTTATATCTTTGTCCCTTTAACAATTTGCCATCTCTTCATACAGGATAAATCTCATTTTATGTTTGGAATATCTTTTAAATTCGAAGACCTTTAAGATGAAATTATACTTGCGTAAGGAGAAACATTAATGTGTAGAAAAACATAGCATGGTGTTATAGAATATTAAGGAATCAAGAAAACGAGTTTTCACATCAGAAGTATAGATGAGGCAGCATTTGTAAGCTGTCAAATAGCAGACAAAGAAATCAGCCACTGAGATACCATCAATTTTTAATTAAAAATTATAAAGATGATGCTACCATTTATGTATCTTATGTTCCTTTTGTTCTTTGGAGCCTAACACGTGGTTGAGTTGATAGGGCATTTGGTGAAGTGGGTAAAGAGAACTATGGTCAAATTGTCTCAACACTTTTCATTTAAAACTCACCAGGTTTCTGCCCCCTCTGCTCCCACCTGTGAACTTGTTTTCTGAGATGATGACTGCATCATTTTCCATTGCTGTGGTTGCTTATGCTATTGCAGTGTCTGTAGGAAAAGTATATGCCACAAAGCATGATTATGCCATTGATGGGAACCAGGTATGGTCATTTTTTTCTGAGCTAAAATAAGAAGAAGGAAAAAAAACCTAATTGGGAAAGATTTTTATGTCTGTTGAAGAAGGCATCGACTTCTGCCACCAGGCCTTATTGGGTTGGTTTTCCTCTGTGCCTGCTAATTTGAAGTTACTTTGGGATATGGATGCGGCTTAACTTTACTTTTACTGTTTAAGAAATCAGTTGAAGTAATCATCAGGGCATTCAAAGTTAGCACACTAGTTCAAAGTAGGAATTCTTCATGCAACCCAGTACCTCTTCTAGGTAAATTTTTTTGGTAAATAGCAACTATAATATGAAGAAAAAGAAAACCAAAACAAAACAGTGTAACTCACACCGTTAGCAGTAGTTGTGATTAGTTTAAATTAGGCAGTTCAGTGTGCAATTTATATATACAGAACAGTTTTTATAGGCATGAGATGCATGGCCAGGTGAGCTGATTTTATACTGCTCACAAATCTGTAAATATGGAAGAACTTTCTGAAAACACAGCATAGCAATTACAGCAATTAAGTGATTAATACTCAAGCAGAACAATACCTCTCATGGTCACAATATGCTTCACAGCAAATATTCAACCACAGAGAACTCTGTACATGACAGCAAAACAGTGCTTTATGTGAGGACTGCAGATATGCCACTCACTAGGCAGTGAAATAAGCATTTCAGCAAAGGATCAGTTCCTATCTCTCGTCAGCCTTAAAAATGATTGAGAGAAGTGAGGCCTCTCTTGGATTCTACAGAGTCCAGACCCCTGATATCTTACAAGACTCCCAAGTACATTTAACAGTAAAAATTATATTGAAGCCATCAGGAAGGCTGGTTTGGGAGTTTGCTTTCTTGAACACTCTGTGAGGGTCTTGCATAGCATCACTATCGTCCAGTCTCTCTTTTAGGAATTCATTGCCTTTGGGATCAGCAACATCTTCTCGGGATTCTTCTCTTGTTTTGTGGCTACCACTGCCCTGTCTCGCACTGCCGTCCAGGAGAGCACTGGAGGAAAGACACAGGTATGGACTGGCCACTTGGTAATGTGACAGCTTTCATTTATGATCACAGAGAGCAAGTTGGGAAGGGTGTTTCAGAAAAGCTGGCACCGCAATTGAGCAGGACAATTCACCTTTGAGAAGAGAGGGCCTTGTGCTTCCTGACTGCTTCTACCAGGCCTATCCAGATCTGTGGTCCACCCTTCACTGGAAACTTCTTTAAAAGCATGTTTTATGGCTTTCTAATAAAGCAGTTGTCAAAACTCTTTGTATTGGGGCTCATCTGGCAGATAGCACGCTTACTGCTTTCCCAGGAATGAGAGCAATTGACATGGAATCAGTAATAGAGAATGCTGGGTGTTACCGATTGGTCATCTGGGGATAAAGAGGGCCTAGTGAGACCACTTCATGGCTTAGTCAATTATTATATATATCAAGAAAATGAAAATCGTGTGTATTCATGTTTCCTTTACAAGGATCAGGACCTTCCTCCTAAGTCCTTTGCTCCCACTGAGCAGCAGGTTGGTAGCCAGAATGTATACATTTGTTTTATTTTGCTTTGGTGGGATAATGGTGGAATAGCAGCTGAGTGCTGCTAAATGAAAGGTCAGCAGTTTGAACCCCCAGCTGCTCCGTGGGAGAAAGATGAGGCAGTCTGCTTCCCTGCAGATTTACAGCCTTGGAAACCCTACGGGGCAGTTCTACTCTGTCCTATAGAGTCACCACAAGTCAGAATTGACTCCGTGGCAGTGGGTTTTCTTTTTATTTATTTATTTCATTGATTTGAGTGAAAGTTTATACAGAAAATTGATTTTCCATTCAATAATTCATTCACATTTTGTTTTGTGATGTTCATTGTAATCCCTATCCAAGAATATTTTTGTGGTAACATTTTGGCATTTCTTCCTGAGTAAGCTTTTGCTCCTGAAGTTGGAATGAGGGATTAACCTTGCCTTTGAAATTTAGTTTGAAAGTGTTAGCTTCACAAGATGACAAAAATCCATTGTTGCTGTTAATTTCTGGATAACACTTTCTTTAATTGGCTAGAAAGCTCAGGAGCCCTTCTCAAAGGCCACACATTCCAGGTAGACAGGGAGTCAGATATGCTAAACCAATGGGTGAGGTCAAGGGGCAGACTTTGAAATAATTATTTAATTCAGAACTATTATGTAAGAGTAAGAAGTACATTGAGACTGTAAAAGAGAACAGCAAACCCAAACTGAGTGGTAGTAATACATACACATATACACAGTCCTCTTCAAATAGAGTTTTATTTTTTTTTAAATTAATTAATTTATTTTTATTTGGGTGAAGATTTACAGAGCAAATTCACTTTCCATACAGCAGTTCACATATACTTTGTCTCATGTCATTGACCACAGTTTACCACAATGCAACAGCTCCCCTCCCACTTCCTCCCCATAGTTACCTCTTCCCAGTGTCCATTCCTCCATACTCTCCTGCACCCTGAGCTGTCTCCCTGTGCATAAGCAGCCCTTCCTTCTCCCATGATTGTTCTCTCTAGGGAGTGTGTCTACTTGAGGTAAATGTTTAACTCCCATGCCTGTACATTGTTTGGCTGGAAACCACAGGTGTGGGTTCAATTCCAGACCTGAAGGGCAGCTAGGGGCCATAGTCTCAGTGGTTCCACCAGGCTCAAATAGAGTTTTATTGAGGCAGATAAATTTACAAATAACTACAAAAGAGAATCATTAAGAAAACCAGTGACTCTGACAGTGACTTAACCCAGGGACTTAATTGTCTCCAAGGTGCACGTGATGCGCTTTTCCCATTTGATGGATCTTTATGACAGAGTTGGGAGGATCAGCCTCTTCTAATTTCTTGGTTCCTTGTGAATACAAATTTGAATTCTAATTTTCAGATCTTTTCTCTTTTTGATGGAATTTATGTTTTTCTTTTTACTTCAATGTTGTGTTTTTTCCAGTATTTCTAGATCTGAAAGAACAGGTAAAATAATGTAGCCTATTCCTAAGAGGTACAACTAGAGATCTATGGTCAAGGGAATGAGGTCAGGGCTTATTGCTAAAGCTGGGCCTCTGTTCAGGCTTCCGCTCTCAGCAAAGGGAGTTTCTGCTGCTTTCTCTTGAGATGGGGCACTGACAAGCTCTCCAGAGCACATGGTCTTGAAGTGGGTGAAGGTGAATCCAGAACTGGGGATGCCTACTCCCCTGCTGTTACTGCCAGGCTCAAATGAGGCACGGGCCGCCGTCCTCCCCAATAAGAATGCCTATGTAAAGTAACCTCCTTGGCAAAGGACGTGAGGGATAATGGTATTCTAGTAAGCTAATATCCCCTGCCACACACTGGCGTGTATTATATTTAGGAATAAAGGATGCCAGGATTTCAGTATTGAAGAATGAACCACGCTCAGAAATGGCTTGATGTTTAATTATTGAAATGTATACTATGTTCTGAGGTTAAAAGTATAAGTGTCTGCACTGAAATCCAGGGACTCATAACCAAATAAATTGGCAAGTCTTCCCTTGTTGTATAACTTCTCATGTTTTCTATTATGTTAGGACCTTAGTTTCTGCATCTGTAAAATGGGAAATTAATTGAATCCACTTGAAAAGATGTTGTGAGGATTAAATGAGGAAACGTCTTTGAAGTCCTGACACATACTTATAAAGTCCTGTTCATTGTCCCAGCCATTAGCAACTCAAAGTAGGAACAGGGTCTTAGTACCTAAGATATGTAATTTGTGCCTGGCACACAAGAAGCACCCCGTATATATTTGCTGAATGAATGAATGAATTCAAGAACAAGTGCTGATGGACATCAACGATTTCAACACACAGGTTGTAGAAGAGCTAGACACTGCAACCTATTCTTTCTTTCTCACCCTGTATTTGGCTCCTACTGACTCATGAAGTAATTCTCATTACAAGCTACTCTCTAGCTGATTACACTCTCACTTAACAGAATAATTAATTTCCTAGTAATTAAATATGCTCACAGATATAAAATCTATAGGTTTCCCTCAAGTCAGTCTTATAGAGTATATGGAATTGATCCCTCACAGCTTTTAATACAGTGACCAAAATTAGCCTTTACCCCCCACATATACTTGGGGAGTAAGTGACCCCACTCCTAGCAAAATTGGCTGTGGTCCCTATCCCCAAATCTCTATACCATTTACCAATTCACAGGGAGATGCAAATGGCACATGGGAGACAATAAATATGGGTTAAGAAATTGCATGGAGGAGTTCCTGATTGGTACAAATGTTTAATGTACTCAGCTGCTAACTGGGAGATTGGAGGATCGTGTGTACTCCTGGGCACCTTGACAAAAGGCCTGGTGCTGTACTTGTGAAAAACCAGCCACTGAGGACTCTATGGAGGACAGTTTTACTCTGACACACGTGGGGTTGTCCTGAATTGGGGTCACTATGAGTCAGTGTCTCCGTGAGTTGGAATCAACTGCATGGCAGCTGGTGGTTTAATAGCATAGAAGGAGGGAAGGAAAGAAGGGAAAAAAAAACGATGGGAGGTTATTAGCATCCTTGCTTAGAGTAGCAGAGGGGAAAACTCACCAGGGTACTGGGAACCTGGAGGTAACACAGAACCTAGAAAAGGAAAGCTAGATATACAAAGCAAACGTTTAGTCATATACATAATACTGCCTGAGGCTGGTGCAACTATTCTGAACATAAATGATCAGTTTTCCTGGTGGAATGAATGAGTGTGACTGTGAAATTCCTTTGTGCTTTCTAATTTTTTAAAATGTACGTTTCCTTTTACCTTTCTCCTTTAACTCAAACATCTTGCACGAGAAGTAGTAGTTGTGCTAAAGACAGTCTCCTCTATTGCTTCCTCTCTGATTGCTTTGCTTCTGGTTCCCTGTCTCCTCTTCTCCTTTGTTTCAGAGCTTCTATTCTTCACTCCGGCCATGCCCCAGCTGTTTCAACAGAGAATTCACTGGTCATTGACTCAAACCAGAGAGTAGCCCCACCCCCTCAGCCTCTCTCCTAACTATCTTAGGAGAACTTTTTGGCAGTGAAGGTAAAGTTTTTGAAGGTTTCTTTTATCCCTGGTATTGCCTAGTGATTCTGCAGTCACTGTTAAGAGCCACCGAGTAGCTAAGCTCTGAGCCTGGTCAGAACCTACATCTGTGGAAATGATGCACAAAGTACTAGACATGGTTCCACCTCTTGATATGCTAATGTGACATTCTGAATTTGTAATATGGCTGGTAAATTTATTTTATCTGAGACTTTCGTGGGAACCATGTGCTACAAGTATAGAGTGTTATCAGAATTGCTAATATGGCTGCTGCTTCAATAACGGAGAAGAATCAGATATGAAATTGCCAGAATTGTGTCAATTTATTTCCCAAGAACATTACAATGATCTGTCGGGAGCTCTGGTAATGTAGTGCCTAAGGCACTTGACTGCTAACCAGAAGGCTAGCGGTTCAAACCCACCAGCCACTCCTCAGAAGGAAGGTTGGGCAATCTACTTCCATAGTGATACTGCCTCAGAAACCAAGGAGGGGTCACTATGAGTCGGGTCCAACTTGATGGCACATAACAGCAACAACAACATTGTTGTGGGAAGGGAGGTGGTCAGTGGCTCCTGGTATGGCAAATAGAAGTTTGGTCTGAATTGACAATAAAGCTATCAGTTGGTAACATATCCAGAGTCCTAGGATGGGACCGATGGTAAAATGCTTGGCTGCGAACCAAAAGGTTGGTGGTTTGAGTCCACCAGTGGGGCCTTGGAAGAAAGGCCTGGCAATCTACTTTTGAAAAATCAGCCATTTAAAACCCTATGGAGAGCAGTTCTACTCTGTCACACATGGGCTCACCATGAATAAGAATTGACTTCATGGCAACTGGTTACTGGTAATCTGTCCAATTAAAAACGGCTTTACTTTAGCACACTCAGTTTGCACATTTTCTTTAGCTTCTGTGCCATAAAACAAACCAAACTTATTGCCAACAAGTCAATTCCAACTCATAGCAATTCTGTAGGACCGAGTAAACCTGACCCATAGGGTTTCCAAGGCTGTAATCTTTACAAAGAAGCAGATTGCCGCATCTTTCTCCTGCAGAATAGTTGGAGGGTTCGAACTGCTGACCTTTTGGTTAGCAGCTGAGTTCTTAAGTACTGTGCCCTCCAGGGCTCCTGTCTCCCATAGCTACTATATATATGTTTTCCATTTTTGTTCAGTTTTGCATAGTTTTAGCAAATAATTCTCATTTCTTTCAACAGCATTGAGCAGAAGTGGGAGGCAGGGACTCATCAAGTGTGCCGTGAATGGAGCTCTCACACACACAGTTAGTGAGCGGAGGGCACAAGGGAGGAGGACGAGCCCTGCTCATGTGACGTGCGTGTCTTTCAGATTGCTGGCATCCTCTCAGCGGTGATTGTGCTGGTCGCCATTGTGGCCTTGGGGAAGCTGCTGGAACCCCTGCAGAAGGTATAATCCTGCTTCTCGAAAAACCGATTGAATCATTTCCCGTCACTACTCTGCAACCAGAGAAATAACAGGAGATTAAAAAATCATCACATGGGAAACCATTCCCTGAATAACAGAGCTTTCCTTGTCTCTCTTGGCAGTCGGTCTTGGCCGGTGTTGTGATTGCCAACCTGAAAGGGATGTTTATGCAAGTGTGTGATGTTCCTTGTCTATGGAGACAGAATAAGATTGATGCCGTAAGTCACTTACCCACCATTTTCGCCTGAAATAGTACTTTACTCTTACATGCTTCCTGCCATATCACTGTGTCTCCTTTTCTCCTAAACACTGCTCGTGCTCTGGGAATCCCAGAACAAAATAAGAATTGTGTGGATAAACTAAAGCAGGCGTCTTTCACAGGAACTGCTTTTTGTGAAAGCCTTGTACCTCTGGGAAGACCCATTTCTAGTAAAATGCCCATGTGTGGCTTATTTATCCACTCCTAGCCTTGTAAAGCCAAAAACAAACAACACTTTTAAACCCTAACATTTAAAAGAAAAAGAAAACACAAAACAATGTAAGAACACAAACAAGAAACAAAATTTATAAACCCATGCTGATGATAATTCTGACCACAGCATTCAGAGAAATTATTAAATTCAGAGCGTAAATCCTTTACAATTTTGCTCTAATTTAAACCAGGATAGATGAATGAGACAACTTTCTATATGCTGATACAAAAAGATCTTCAAGACAAATCATTACATGAAAAAGACATCTATGCCGAACAGAATAGTATGTATACTCTGAAATGCAGGATTGTATTTGCAGAAGGAAATGTTTAGGAAAACATACACATACACAAAAGAAGATACAAATAGGGAGGAATGTTTGGACTAGGTGGAGGGGGTTGGGAACGAGATTTTCCTGTGTACACTATTTTTTTTTTTTTTTTAAGTTGTCAACAATTTCACTTTACTTAGATCAACAAGCATGGAAGTAAGTGTCAAGAAATCAAATGACACATGAATCAATGCATTGATGAAATCAAATTACATTAACTGTTGAGTGTAAAACAAATTTACTTGGTAAACTTGCACCCAAAGCATAATAAAAAAAAAGGGAGGATGGGAGAAAGCAAACAACGAATTGCAATTGGCAAATCTGTGGGAAAATATCTTTTTTTAAAGTGTTAGAAAGCAAAGATGTCCCTTTCATTTCTGTCTTTCCTAAACCATGGTCTTTTCCATCACATCATATGGGAAAACTGGACAATAAAAAAGGAAGACTGAAGACATGACACATTCAAATTGTGGTATTGGGGAAGGAAATTAAATATGCCATGGACTGCCAGAAGAATGAATAAATATACCTTGGAGAAAGCTGTGTACACTGTTTTAAATAGTATTTCCCTTTGAATATACTATTTTTTCAAAAATTAAATAAAAAATAAAATAAAATGGCACAGTTGGTCACTACTGGGAAGGCCAATTTCTATTTTATAAAATGTGAAATGAGTAAAGTCAGAACATATTTTCAAAAGGCTGTAATTTGTTCTTGTATAATCGATCTTAGTATTTTTACAAGTAGTCTCTCACCTGATGATACCTGATGAGCTAATATAATTTGTTTCATTTCCATTTTTCCTAGGTTATCTGGGTATTTACCTGTCTAGCGTCCATCATTCTGGGTTTAGACCTCGGTTTACTAGCTGGCCTTATGTTTGCATTACTGACTGTGATCCTGAGAGTTCAATTGTGAGTAATGTAAGAGACCCGCATTTCCCTATGAACAGGAAAACCCTGAGCTTTCTCCAATGCATGTTGATATTTTGTTCAACAGAATGAAATGTTACCCAGTCCTATACCGGCTTCATGATCATTGGTAATTGGACAGTATTCTGTTGTGATCCATAACGTTTTCATTGGCTAATTTTCAGACATAGATCACCAAGCCTTGTTTCCTAGTCTGTCTTAATTCTAGAAGCTCTGCTGAAACCTATCCACCATGGGTGACCCTGTTGGTATTTTAAATATCAGTGACACAGCTTCTAGCAACATGCAAACCACCACAGTACGACAAACTGACAGATGGGTGAGGGCTATGTCATAATTTTAAAAAAATATATTTTTAAAAAATTTTATTGTGATTTGGGTGAAAGTTTACAGAGCAAATTCATTTTCCATAGAACAGTTCACATACACTTTGTCTCATGATATTGACTGCAATCTCTCACAATGCAACAGCTCTCCTCTCACTTCCTCCCCATAGTTAGCTCTTCCCTGTGTCCTCCCTCCCATGCACTCCTGGCCCCTGAGCTGTCTCCCTGTGCATACATAGCCCTTCTATTCTGCCATGATTGATCTCTCCAAGGAGTGTATCTACTTAATGTAAATGTTCAGTTCATATGCCTGTCTTTTGTTTGGCTGGAGGCCACAGGAGTGGGTTCAATTCCAGACCTGAGGGGTAGCTGGGGGCCATAGTCTCGGGAGTTCCACCAGGCTCTATCAGACCAGCAAACCTGGTGTCCACCCCCCCCTTCTTAATGATTTCATTAAAAAAAATGTTTAAGAAACAAAAAACCATCGCCATAGAGTCAATTTCAACCCATAGCAACCCTATAGAACAGGGTAGAACTGCCCCCGTAGAGTTCCCAAGGCTAATCTTTATGGAAGTAGACTGGCACATCTTTCTCCCGCAGAGCAGCTGGTGGATTCAAACTGCTAACCGTGTGGTTAACCACTGTGCATTTAACCACTGTGCCAACAGGGAGCCTAAAATAGTTATTATATATTGAAGGTGTCTATGAATTAAGCACAAAGTGCTTTATGTATGTTACTTTTAATCTTCAAGCAAATCTTGTGACTAGGCTTTATTATTCTTCTACAGGAAAGAAAACTAGCTCAGAAAGGTTAAGAATTTTGCCTAAGCTCACACAGCTAGTACATGGCAAAGCTAAGATCTGAACCCAGAGCTATTCTCACTCCTAACTCTATGTATCAATCACATATTCTACTGCCATCTTTCTTTTGAAGTCATTGTGAGACCGAAAGGTTGTTTTACAGTTTCTTCTTCAAATGAGATGAAGTATATGAGGCTCTGGCCCAATGCTTGGGGTGAGACAGCTGCTCACTGAATTTAGCTTCTTTTCTTCATTTGAGGCTAGGAGGTCACCAGTTCTTTAACACAGAGCAGGAGAACTTTAAAACAGCTGACTGTGCCAAAATTCATTCAAATCTATCAAATAAGGCATATAGCGAATAAATGCTAAGACAAGCTACACAGTTATGGGAAGCAGACATAATTAGATCATATGCAGAGGAGAGAAGCAGAGACATGATTGCAAGTAATGGGAAACAACCTCTGAGGGAAGGTTGGGAACCTGAAGCTAGATTGTCTTTATTTTGTTTTGAATCTTGAGAGACTTTAGGTGTGTTGTGTCTTCCTGGGCTAAGATGGGAATACAACCTTGCTCTCTCCTCAACACTTCTCTATCTTTCCGGACTCCTGGCCCTTCTCTGCCTATTTCTGGTCCACGAAGGACCAAAAAACCTGGAAAGACATCAACACAGAAGTCTTCAGCTTAGCCTAAGCCTGACTTTCCTGCCCCACCAAGCACTTCTCTCTCTTGCCCTCCCTCCCAGCCCTGACATGTTGGTGCCTACCCAGCATGTAGGCTTGTGTTTATGGCCTCAGCACCCTAAATGGTTGCCCAGGGACCCAAAAGAGTTCACAAACTCCCCAAGTACCCAATTTGCTGCTAGAGAATGACTCAGGAACTACACAGAAGATGCAGCCTCTCACACTACTTTTTCTTGTGGTTGTGTGTTTGGGGAGAGAAGATTATTATAGAGACTTTAGCTTGTGAGCTTTAAGTTGAAAACTGGCCCAGCAGCACAAGCTGAGGAGAACTCGGTGGTGCATTTTAGCTGCTGATTTGGTAACTAGGCTTTGAGCCAATACAAAGCACTATCCTTCACAGTATTTAATTTCCCATAATTATAATGCTGATCCAGAGAGCACGCTGCTGAAAGTACCCCAAACAGATTCTCTTTCTTCACAAATTGTATTTAGCATTTGTCCCTAGTCACACTTGAAGAATCATGGAATTTATCTGATTGCATCAGGAAGAGGAAATCAACAGTCTGGTTGGCAGGAAGGACTTATAGTCCTTTCAGGCTTCTATTTCTATAAAATGAGACTAATTTGATCACCTACAGACCGTCCGTACTTCATCAGGAAGTTCCCATCATTCACAAGTGACTGCCAGGCACTATGCCAAGCACTAAAGACCTACAGGTTAAAGAAAGGCTGTGTTGCCACTCACTACCGGGGCCTCTTCTCTGAACCTTATTTTAAACCAAAAAAACAAACTCACTGCCATTTAGTTGATTCCGACTTATAGAGACCCCCACTGGGTTTCCAAGGATGTAAATCTTTATGGAAGCAGATTGCCCCATTTTTCTTCCATGGGGCAGTTGGTGGGTTTGAACCACTGACCTTTTGGTTAGCAGCCATATGCCTTAACCACTGCACTACCGGAGTTCCTGAACCTTAGTTTACTCACCTATAAGAATGAAGCTAATACTAATGAACCTTCAGGATTATAAAAATCCAAAAACCAAACCTGTTGCTGTGGAGTCAATTCTGACTCATAGCAACCCCATGTGTTACACAAGGTTTTCTTGGCTGTAGTCTTTTTTTTTTTTTTTTTAATTTTTATTGTGATTTGGATGAAAGTTTACAGAGAAAATTCATTTTCCATACAGCAGTTTATACACGTTTTGTTTCATGACATTGACTGCAATTCCCCACAATGGAACAGCTCTCTTCCAACTTCCTCCCCATAGTTACCTCTTCCCTGTGTCCTTCCTTCCCATGCACTCTCATTCCTGAGCTATCTCCCTGTGCAAACACTGCCCTTCTGTTCTCCCACAATTGATTGCTCCAAGGAGTGTATCTACAGGATATAAAATGTTCACCCCATATGCCTGTCTATTGTTTGGCTGGAAGCCACGGAAGTGAGTTCAGTTCCAGACCTGTAGGGTAACTAGGGACCATTGTCTCAGGGGTCTCACCAGGCTCTATCAGACCAGTAGATCTGTTTTTTTTTTTTCTATGATTTTGAGTTTTGTTCTGCATTGTTCTCCCACTTTATCCAGGATCTTTGGCTATAGTCTTTATGGAAGCAATTGCCAGACCTTCCATGGAATCACTGGGTGGGTTCCAACCACTGTCCTTTAGGTAGCCGATCATAAATTGTTTGAACTGCCTAGGGCCATTTTCAGAGTTATGGTGGACCTTAAATAAGATGAAACATATGTGAAAGCACTTTGTGTATCCCACAAACTGTTATACACGTGAACGTATGATGCTTATTATTTCTCTCAACCATCAGAAGAGAGTCACGGTTCTCCTTCTCCCCCACTTTCACACAAACACCAGCTGTTCATGTCAGAGTTAGCTACAGGAAAATGTCATCTGCAATAAAGAGGGAGTCCAAAAACATCAGAATCATGGGCTCTTTAGTATCTGTTATTTCTTTAACTTTTTATTCTGAAATAGGCCTGTTTAAAAAAAATCCTGACCTTAATTTTTCTTTTAGTCCTTCATGGAGTAGCCTTGGAAGCTTCCCTAACACAGACATCTACAAAAGTACCAAGATTTACAAAAATGTGAGTGCTTTTATGAGATGGTTGCTGGCCTTGGGTTTGTGAGCCTGGAGTTTTAGGAGTCCCCTATTGTCTTTTAGTCTATTAGGTGCCAGCCAAAGGGGGAGACTTTGTTATATAGTAAAAGTCCTGAAGACCACTGAAAATATCATGAAAACTTTTGACCCAGCATGCCCTCTGATTTATGTGAATTTTGTCCATGCTGATAGAATATCACTAATATTTGAAGCAGGCCATTTTAATGTAAAACCATGGTAAAAAGGGATTTTAAAAACAGGCAATTAGATTATTTCCAGAAGTTAAATCAGATTTCTATTTCTCTGCTATGTAACGCTTATCCTCTATGACATTGTCTGAAATCCCTGTAAGATTTTCTTCATTCAGTTTTAACAAGAGACTTTCAAGTTCTCTGTCACTAAAAACCTTATGTGGCATTTTGATTTATCCTGGGATTCAGAAAATACAATATATAATATTGGAAATGAAAAAGAAAGAAACAAAACATCCCAATAGTGGACTGTGGTCTCTGCAAATAAAATTGACTCATGACCACTAGGGGAATACACTAAAAACCAAAATAATAAAGCAGAGAATGAGAACACCAATACAGCAAAAAATAATTTTTAAATGTAAAAAAAAAAAAAAAAAAGAATTGTTTTCTTTTAATGTGAACCTAGGAAGTTATAGTCTAATTTTACTATAACATTAGAAGTTTGTTGGGCACTGAATCTATAGTTTTAGTAGGTGCTGTTTATTTACTTTCATAATCTATCTCATTTGTGTTGAGCAAGTGCCTTCAAAAGCTAAAAATGCTTCTGGAGAATATTTTGGCCCTGGAGCCAGGCTGCGTTTGGAGTTTGGTTCTAGGCTTGGTCTTGGTAAGGCCTTGGCCACTAAGCCTCTCAGGTTCAGTTTTCTCATCTGAAGGAGCTGAAATAATTTGCTTCCTATAGACTAGGAGAGTCTATGATTCTATGATTCCTTGATTTCTATTTTTGATCTGCACACTATATGTCAGAACGCAAACAAACAGATGATAGCATAGGCCTCAGTTTTCACAAACCTTCTTACTTTTGCTACGTAACATTTTGAAGAATTTTAGCAAAATCAAAAGTGCTAGTGGTATAAACTCGAGGCTAATCATGTCACCATCCTGAGCTTCCATTCCTTTATCTGGAAATGGAAGGGCTGAACAAATTGCTTCCGAATGCCCCTTCTAACTTTGACCATCTATGGGACTATGATTTGTTGGGCTCCAGGAACTTCGGCAACTGGGATGAAGCCCCTATTCAAATAAAGTTCAGTGGTGCTGCCTACTCCCCTGAGCAGCTGTGAGCGGCTAGAAATTTAATTGAATATTTAAGACCTTAAATTGTTAAATTGTTTAACCTCAGACTATTTTTTTTATTGTGATAAATATATAGATAACAAAACATTCGTTATTTCAACCATCTTCACATCAGACTTTTTTTGTTGCATATTAGGGTGAGGAATCTGAAGGAGTGAAGATTGTTAGATTTCCTAGTCCAATTTTTTATGGCAACATCGATGGTTTAAAAAAATCTATCAAGTCCACAGTAAGTATTTTATCTTTAGAAATTTGGTTTCTAGCCTCCTTTGAGACTTCACTCACTCTACAAATATTTATTGGTTTCCAACTGGGAGTAAGGCATTAAGAATTACAACATAGTATCCTTGCCCTCATATAATGGGGTTAGGGGAGGAAAAAATACATATGTTAAAAATCTATGCAGCAATAACTATGCCATATAGCAATTTGAAAGATGTCTCCAGGCAGAATATCTCCCAAGTAAATAGTTACAGTGAGTTTGAGTGAGTTTAAGGCAGATGAAGGAAAAAGATAGGACCATGAGACAGCAGCGTTGCACAAGCTATTTACTGGGGCTGGCACATTGACCATTGCATGCAAGGTGGCCTCCTACAGCAGGAGATCCTCCAGAGGCAAGCGGTACGGGAACCACCAGAATGGAAAAGAGGGCAAGAAAATCCCTGGAGAAGAGGAGAAGGGAGGGGGACTTACGTGTGCCCATGTGATGCCCTCTGTAGCAAGGCGGGGAGTCTCTTGGTCAGAGAGCTCCAAGGACAGCTATAACTTGAGTGTCCTTATGACAAGGTTTTATCTTACTTACGACTAGCAGATGTTGGACACAGTTTTAAAGGGTGGGCTCTAAGTGGCTTCAAATCTACTTATTTGAGCTATTTTTAAAAAATTGGATATGTACAAATTTGAGTTTAGTGCTGGTGGGCTCTTTTGGGCTAACATGCCTCAGCTTGCTATAAAGAAATAAACAACCTATGGCCAATATACAGACACCCTCTCTGGCTCATTCATAGAACAGTAGTATGTCTAGGAGTTAGGAGTCCATGAGTGGTACAGTTAATGGGCTTGGCTGTAACCAAAAGATTGGTGGTTTGAGTTCACCCAGCCACACCACAGAAGAAAAGCCTGATTGTCTACTTCTGAATAATCAGCTACTGAAGACTCCATGGAGCACAGTTCTACTCTGACACACATGGATGGACTCATCACGAATTGGAGTTGAGTCTATGGCAACTGGTAGTATAGGTGTTAAGAGTTTTATTATAAAAGGGAGCAGTCCATGTTAGCTGGAATGGTCAGGCTTTGGGTGGCCATTGGGTAGAAGGAAGGAAATTATCTCTGGTGTTAGAGAATTTTGTGAGCTGAGAGGAGGAGGTGGGAACACATATGTAGGGAAGAGGTGCCCAGCTGTAGGAAACAGCAAAACATACTAAAATATATGTAAACGGGAAATTCTGGTCTTGAATGCCACTCCCCACTTCAGACTTGGGGTTTACCTCTAGATCAGTATTTTCCTAAGTGAGTTCCAGGACAAACTGGTTCATAGTTTTGCAATAAGAAAAGAACTCTGTGATGTCAAGGAAATTTGGAACACACACCCTTAAAATGAAAGAGGTTATTTTTTTGCCATTTTGTTTTTTACTGTCTCGAATCCTTTAATATGCTAATGTATTCCCTGACTCTCTGGGAATGGTGTGGGACTGAGTGTCCTGGTGGTGGAGCAGGACCTCTTCCATCACACTTCAGAATTCCTTTTCTCACAGAGTATCTCAAGGAATAATACCCTTTGAGAAGTAACCTGTGTAGATAACAATTGCCATTAATGAGTGTTAGGAACCAGACATTTTAAGTACCTTGACATTTATTTCCAAAGGTTGGATTTGATGCTATTCAAGTATATAATAAGAGGCTCAAAGCACTGAGGAAAATACAGAAACTCATCAAAAAAGGGCAACTAAGAGCAACAAAGGTGAGGCAACATCTTCCTTTTTCTCCTTCAATGCTTTTTGCTGATGAAGCAATTAGGTGATCTAAAATTAAATCTACTCCCTTTGGTACTCAGATGTGCATGAGCAGATGACATATGTATATTGGAGAACAGCTGCACTGTTCTTATATGCAAGAGGGAATGGGAGGAAATAAAGCGAAATCAGCATAGTTCCCTGGAAACACAGACTGATTTTTTTTTACGTTTTATTACAAACAGCATCTGCATAACTTTTTACATTTTATCTATTTTTTAATAATTTATTTTATTTTTGTTGTTGTTGGAAATATGCACACTAGAACATACTCCACTTCAACAATTTCTATGTGCATATTCATTGACATTGATTACATTCCTCAAGTTATGCAACCATTCTCTAGCCTTCTTTTCCAAATTGTTCCTCCTCCATTAATGTAACTTCATAGCCCCTTAAGTTTCCTAGCTAACCTTTTGAGTTGCTGTTGTCCATTTTAAATTTTATTTTTGTTGAAAGGAATGAAATAAGTGTTAACTCCATGCCAAAAAATTAGTCATAATAGAAGGCAATAAGTTCATAAACTTAGAACCATTCCTTCTTGTTCAGACTCAACTGCCAATGTATTGTGGCAATGTTCTACAATCTTCCAGAAGTTAAATTAAACACATTGATCTTCCACAATCTTCCAGAAATTCTGGCTCCTCTGTTTTTTTTTTCATTTTTCTTCCTCTAGAACATCAAAGTTTGAGCAGAGGTAAAGCTCATTCCTTGAGAGTTCATCCCCTTTAAGTTTTACTTATCAAGGAACTGTGCGTAGGACTTTTAAGTCATGTGAAATGGATATTGAATGACATTCCAGATATCATTAGTGATTAAACTGCCAGTGTTTTCTTTGTTTAGAATGGTATCATAAGTGATGCTGGCTCTTCAAACAATGCTTTTGAGCCTGATGAAGATATTGAAGATCCAGAAGAACTTGATATTCCAACCAAGGAAATAGAGATTCAAGTGGACTGGAATTCTGATCTTCCAGTCAAAGTGAATGTTCCAAAAGTACCAATCCATAGCCTTGTGCTTGACTGTGGGGCTGTGTCTTTCTTGGATATTGTTGGTGTGAAATCACTGAGAATGGTAAGGTTCTGGTTTTTTAAATTATAGATTTGGAACTGTGGCAAGAGTGAAATGGTATGGGTTGCACAGTCTTGCAAAAGGCTGAATGCATGGCCTCTATAATTTTTTTAGGTGACTGTTTTGATAATAGAGTGTTGAATTTTAAAACAGGGGCTCTAGAGCTGTGCTACCTGGATTTGAATCCTGGCTCTGGCGTTTACTAGTAGAGTGATCATAGCCAAGTTGTTTAGTCTATCTGTACCCCAATTTTTTCCTATGAAAAACCGGAGTAATGATGGTATGTATCAAATCCACCAGCCTTCTGGTTAGCAGTCAAATGCCTTAGGCACTACGCCACCAGAGCTAGGGAGACTTAAAAATGAAGTAGCCATAGTCCCTAGGCTCATGAGACTAGGCATTCTAGAGGAAAAGACAGACATCAAGTAAGTAATCTTATTAATAACAATATATTAAGTAATCCAAAGAAACTCTGGTGGTGTAATGCCTAAGGCATTTGACTGCCAACCAGAAGGTTGTCAGTTCAAACCCACCAGCCACTCCTCAGAAAGAAGTGGCTGGTGGGCCACTTTGAGTGGAAGAGATAATGGGGTATGTGTGTGACCACTAGGTTCAGAATATAAGTAGGGCAATGTACTTCTGTATTGATTCTGCCTCAGAAACCCAAGGAGAGGTCGCTGTAAGTTGGATCCGCCCCCATGGCAGTGAATTTGTTTTTTTAAGTGCTCCAAAGCAAACTAAATAGGGTCAAGTTTAGCTAAAGATTCAGTTGAAAAAAAAAAAAAAAGCAAAACATTTGTCAAGTTGATTCCAACTCATGACAATCTCATGTGTGTCAGAGTAAAACTGTGCTTCACAGGGTTTTCAGTGGCTGGTTTTTCATAAGTAGAACATCAGGCCTTTCTTCTGTTAACAGAACAGTTAACAGCCTTTCAGTGAACAGCCAAGTGTGTTAATGGGTTCTATCATCCAGGGACCCCAAAGGTTAAGTTAGTATCAAGAAAACTAAGGCAGAAAAGTAAGCAGGTCCAAGGCACCAACCAAACCAAAACCAAACCCACTGCCAGCAACTAGATTCTGACTCATAGCCACCCCTAATGGGTTTCCAAGGCTGTAAATCTTTATGAAAATAGATTGCCTCATCTTCCTCCCCAGGAGCAGCTGGTGGGTTGAACTGCTCTGGTTAGCAGCCAAATGCCTTATTCACTATGCCATCAGAGTGCCTTACAGTCATATGTAATAGTGTGAAACTGACCCTTAACAGATGTTTAGCTTATCAGGGGGTCTCTTGCCTACTCTCTGCAAGAATAGGAAATGATTCCAGGATGTGGGTATAAGGCAAGTAAGGCAAAAAAGTCATTGCATTAGGTAAAAGGGTGGGAGGATGGGCTGTCTGGTTCTGTTCTATTTCATTTAGCAGACCTGGTTGTTATCTCATTTGAGAACACTTTCGTTCTTCCTTGTGCATTTCCTCTAGATGTTGGCTCAGACCCACTGTAGACAGCACTGGCTAAATGGTTTAATGAGTTACTTTTGGGGAGAGTCTTGATATATTTAATGCTACAGTATTTTCCACACTTTGCAAATAATTGCTATCAAATGCTAGGACAACTATTATAAAACTAAAGAAAACTATAAACTTTATACTTGAACAGCCTTGTTCCCCCCCCCATCGAGAAGTTTGTAATTCAATTTTATTATTGCCCTTAGTTCGTGTGCCTTGAGATTTTTAATTAAACTTTTTATTTTGAAGTAGTTATAGCTGAAATAATACATAGAGGTCCCATGTTCCCCTTGCCCTGTTTCCTCCAGTGGTAACATCTTGCAAAACTATAATACAAAATCACAATCAGGATATTGACATTGATACGTTCAAAATCCAGAGGCCTTGATTTTTAGGTCATTTTTTTATATTCTGAACCTAGTGGTCACACATATACCCCATTATCTCTTCCACTCAAAGCTATAAACTCATGTTCTTTTCTCCAATCAGCAGGAGCTGTCTTAGGAAGCCTTCTGTCCTTTGTTGTTTCTTTCCACAAATATTTATTGAGCATTTTTGTCCTATAGCATTCTGTAGTACAGGTACTGCCACCTCTTCAGATAATGATCTTTCATCTCCAATCATACCATCACTATAGGTTAAAAATGTCTATAATTTTGCAATAATAAACTTTCCTCAAAGTCCTGATTAACCATGAAATTATTTGAACACTACTGAATTATGGGTAAATGAAATCCTCATTGTTACCAATTCTTTTTTCTAAGATTGTCAAAGAATTCCAGAGAATTGATGTGACTGTGTACTTTTCATCACTTCAAGGTAAATGCATATATGCACATGTCTATCTAAAGATTTTCCCCAAGCCCTTTTCTCTCCCTTGGAATATGGGCTCATGATCTCGGAGGCCTTTTCTAACCTAGGAAGACTTTACTTCCAGTTTATGCCATAGACTTGGTAATGCATGGAAACCTGAGTTTAGAACAAGAGGATCCTCAAGGATGTGAGTCTGTGTGTCTATGTATGAATGTATGCGTGTAGGAAAACAGCAGTGAGTAGAAGCAGAGGCTGAGGTGGGGAATTCTTATACAAGTGATTTATTGAGAGAGTGCTCCCTAGAGAAAGATAAAAGAGGGGAGCAGGACAGGGCAGGAGAAGAAGCTGGGCAAACAAGTTTTCAGAAGTTAGTCTGAGCCTGATTTCACAGGACCCTCACAGAAGGAAGAACACCATAGGGTTATCTCTTCTTGAGGCCCTTGTACTCTCTTGTCAGTCATTGGCTACAGGCTCCCTATGTGTGAGGGTGTAACCTCCAGGCCTTTTCAGGTGAGGCAGCTCCCAAGGGCCAAAGAAAATTCTTTAGGAAAGAGCTCAGCCATGAGCCATTAGCAGCCAGGCTCACAGCATGTGGAAGATGGTGTGCCAGTCTGGCCAAGGCCCCACGGTAGGGGACTAAGACCATCTACTCGAGCCAGTTATGGTATAACCATTCTATATGCTTCTGGAAAAGAAACTCTGATAGTTTAGAGCAGGATCACGTTTTGGAAATAAAAGAAAAAAAAATTAAAATGAAGAACTATAAAAATGTAGTGAACAACCAACATGCCCATGAACAGCTGCATGGATGAACAATTTACAGTACATACAGGCTATGCAACGTTAAAGAGTAATGATGAATCCTCAAAACATCTGACAACATGGATGAACCTGGAGGGCACCATGCTGAGCGAAATAAGTCAATTGCAAAAGGACAGAAAATGTATGAAGCCACTACGATGAAAATCAAGAAAATGCTAATGCATAGAAAGAAATATTCTCTGATGTTTACCAGGGATGGGAAGAGAAGGGAGGGAAAGTCATTAACTAGATAGTAGACATGTATTAACTTGGGTGAAGGGAAATATGGGGGAAGTCAGTACAACATGACCAAGGTGAAGGAAGACATTGGGAGGTAAACAGGAGGAAAAGGCAACAACGGTAAATACTATTACATACACGATCTTGCAGTAACCATAATAACAAACAGTAATTTATGAGTGGATATGTAGATAAATATGTAAGCTAAATAGGTGTGGGATGCCAAACCTGTGAGCATATACAGATTTGGCAGAGGTTATTTCTACATATGTATTTGTATGTGCTGCAAATATATTCAGGTATATAAAGAAACATGAAACTAAACCAAACTCACTGCCATCAAGTCAATTCCGACTCATAGCGACCCCCTTTGGGTTTCTGAGGTGGTAAATCTTTATGGAAGTAGATTATCCAGTCTTACCTCCACAGAGTGTCTGGTGGGTCTGAACCACCAACCTTCTGGCTAACAGTCAAATGCCTTAGGCACTATGTCACCAGAGCTCCTTATTCAGGTATATTGTAGAGCATAAAGGGTGTAAAGTTGTACAAACTTCTCAGCCATAATCAGATATCTTGAGGAACAGAGTCACTGGGCTTGAGGGCTTAGGACCATAGTCTTGTGGGACACTTAGGTCAATTGGCATAACATAGTCTGTAAAGACAAATTCTACATCCTACTTTGGTGAGTAGCAACTGGGTCTTAAAAGCTTGTGAGATACCATGCCATCTAAGAAACAAGTACTGGTCCCTTGCCATCCGGAGTAAAGAAGAGTAAAGAAATGAAAGACTCAAGAAAACAATTAGTCCGAAGGACTAATGGACCATGCTACCCACAGCCTCCACTAGCCTGAGACCAGAAGAACTAGATGATGCTCAGCTACCACTACTGACTGCTCCGATCAAGATCACAATAAAAGGTCCTGGATAGAGTGTGAGAAAAATTAAGAACAAAATTCAAAATCATAAAAATGACCAGAATTACTGGTCTTATAGAGACTAGTAGAAGCCCCAAGACTGTGGGCCTTAGACAGACTTCAAACCTGGAACTGAATTCATTCTTAGAGCTCACCTTTCAGCCTAACAATAGACAGACCTATCAAGTGAACTATAATACCCTTGAGGAATGTGCTTCTTGGAACAATCAACCATACAAGACCAAAAGTCAGCCTTTGCCCAAAAACAAAGTTCAGAAGGCAGGAAGGGGCAGGAAAGATGGGGGGATGCAAATGGGGAACCTAGGGAGGAGCTAGGAAGACTGCTGTTACATTGTGGGGACTGCAGTTAATATCAGGAAACAAAATGTGTATAAATTCTTGAACAGGCACTACTTTGTTCTTTAAACTTTCACCCAAACCACAATAAAATGTTCAACAAACAAACAAGCATAGTATTGGTTGATGTTAGAAAAATACTTTTCCTAGGAACTAACATTATGTATCTCTTTCTTTTGAAGACCATGTGATACAAAAGCTGGAGCAATGTGGTTTCTTTGATGATAACATTCGAAAGGACATTTTCTTTTTGACTGTCCACGATGCTGTACTCTATATACTGAATCAGGTTAAATCTCAAGAAGTTCAGGATTCTATTTTAGAAACGGTAAATTTAACTTTTTTTTTTTTTTTTAACATATCTATCTTTTCTAAACTATCATGATTTCTGTAGATGGCAAAAATTACACAAACCTTGGTTTAAGTCCCAGCCTAGCTGTGAGATTTTAGATCATCTGCTTAACTATGTAGCGCCTCAGTTTTCTCACAAGTAAAATAGGAGTAAAAACATTTATCTTGCTGGGTAGATGTGAAGACTAAATAAGATCCTTTATAGGAAAAGACTTAGTACCTAGTGCATAGCAATATGTTGTTGTTGTTGTTTGCCATCGAGTCGGCCCCGACTCATAGCGACCCCTCCTTGGGTTTCCGAGGCAGTATCACTACGGAAGTAGGATTGCCCAACCTTCCTTCCGAGGAGTGGCTGGTAGGTTTGAACCACCAGCCTTCTGGTTAGCAGTCAAGTGCCTTAGCCACTATGCTACCAGAGCAAATATGTAGGTTTATTAATAAAAGTGGGCATTAGCTATAATGCCTTTTCAGAATACAGCACTGAATCGTAGGTCTTCTGTGATTTGTGTGTACAAATGACAGCTTAAATTCTCAGCAGTCTGGAAACCCTTGAATTACAATGTCTTTAAATAGGCTCCATCAGGCCATAAGTGATCTTTGAAATAGGAACAAAAGAAATTATAATAAAGCCCATGAATAAGCCCAGGGTTAATTTTCCACACAAAATAGAATAAACTTCAGTTTCTAATAGGCCTCTTTATTTTGTGAGCTGTTCCATCAAATACCCAGAAGAGGTGAGCTTTTGGTCTGGTTCACTGGGCTGGGCCTAGTGGTGGGTCTGGTTGAAGAATCTTATTTCTCATGGAGTTTCTCACAGTGAATTTGGGTAACAAAAATAAATACTTTAAAAAATATAATAATAGTAACTCCAGTGATATAGTGCGTTATATTTTAAATTGCTTCCCTTTTTTTCCAAAATAAAGGTAAGTAGATCTTTATTACAGAATGGAAGTTAATGTTTGAAGTAAAATTAATTTAGAAAAAAATAGTACATTATTCTTTTCAGCTATTTTCAGTGAAGAGATTGTTTTGTTTAATGCTTCTGGGGAAAATACTAGCCCTAAATCTCAAAGTGTGGATCTTAAATACATAAGAGAAAAAAGAAAAGTAGTAAACCCACAAATCTCAAAGGAAAAATAAAGAAATAAGCTACATGCATGTTAGACAACCACAAAGCAGGATCATATAAAGTAGCAGAAAAATACCCCACATTAAAAATAAAATAGAACCAAGGTGTCAAGTTGTTTCTTAGCATGAAAATAGGTGTTTTGCTATTTGTTTACACCCCTATTCTCATCCAAGATCTCAGGCCATGAATGCCACAAAAACCACTAACCAAGAGTGCACCTACCAGGTTAAATTCCATCTTGTTAGCAATCAGGAAGGCGCTGTCAATGGCTAATGGATTTTTTGACCCGGAACAAATGTTATACTGCGGAAACCTGAGTGTTTATGTTAATATACTTAATGGTTCACTGGATATTGGGGTCAGAAACTTTATACTTCTGTGTACCATTAGTATCTAGCACAAAGCCCTACACATTATCGGCATGTGGTAAATGGAGATAATCTCTGCCTATACTGTCCTTTTCTTTAGGAAAGGTCACTTGGGTATTAATGATATTGTAGATGCACTGATATGATCCTATCCCTACCCTTTTATTTTACCATCACAAAGACCATCCCAGGACCACCTCAGCTTGTAGTTACACCTAGATTCTAACTTTCCCACTTAATACTCATTCATTTCCACACTAGCAAAGAGGAAACACAACTAAGTAGCACTTCAAAATATCACTGTCTCTTTGATACACATTTGGAGTTGCTTTGATAATGTCCTTCTTCAAGCATGAGATAAAGTCCGAGTAGTAGTCAGTTTCCACTGTGCAGGAGATTAAATTACACATTATATCTAAAAAGCAGAGATTTACTAAATGACCACCTTGGTCCACAAGTGTTGGTTTCATCTCCAGTAAAATGAATTTCCATCAAATTCAACTTGAGACTGGTTGTTGTCTTTAGTCACCAGCCCTTCACTGTATGTTCATTGTAAGTCTGACGCTGTACTACGTGATCTTAGCTTAGCCATGGAAGAAGCACTATCAACTGCTGAATCATTTAGGCAGAAGGGGGTGCCTTGTTAAGAGACACACAATTCAGAGCTTAGAAAAGAGAGCCAGAAAGGAGTTTAGACAATGGAGGACACCACCAGTTTACCTCTGGATGTGAAATAAATGAGATAGGGAAAATTCAAAGGTGGGAAATATTAATGAACAAGAAAGGTGAAGAGGATTCTGAAGTATATAGATTATAAATGAGAAGCAGTCATTTTCAGTGCAGTATCAGGTGGGTGGATGCTATTATCTTTCCAGTATATACTCTCTGTGTTCTCTTTGTCAAGATCTCTCTCATGCAAGACTGTAAAGATCCTCTTGAATTAATGGAAGCAGAGCTGACTGAAGAAGAACTTGATGTCCAGGATGAGGTATGATCATTATTTTCTTTCTAAGAAAATAATAGTAGGTTAAATCTTGACTAAATAAGGTAACACAAACAGTAAATATGTCTAATTAAGAACTACTCGGGGAATTATTTAAAGAAAATACCAAAAGAACAGCTTCATAGACAGGGAAAGGGGTAAACAAAGATTTTTCCCTCGAAGACATTAAGTACTTTGGCCTTTTGCCTCTGGCTTATAGGTGCCCTCAGTGGCTAACAGCAGCCAACACACTGGTCCTGATTTATTTATTTATTAGAGCAGTTTTAGGTTTACAGAAAAACTGAGCAGAGAATACAGAGTTCTTGCCTTCCCTGCCCCTAGTTTCTCTTGTCTTAACACCTTGCATTAGTGTTCTACATTTATTAACATTGATGAACCAATGTTGACACATTATTATTAGCTAAAGTCCATAGTTCACATTAAGGCTCAGTTCTCTGGCCTTTGATACATGTATAATGTCATGGGTCCACCATTACAGTATCATAAGGAATAGCTTCTCTGTCCTAAAAATCCCTTGTGCTCCACTTATTCATCCCTTCCTTCCTTCCCCTAAACCCCTGCAACCACGCATCTTTGACTTTGTATATAGCTTTGCTTCAGAATGCCATATCGTTGGAATCATAACATCATAGAATTTTAAGGTTGAAAGATTTAGAGATCAGGTAATTTAGTATCCATATAGTTGGAATCATAAAATCATAGAATTTTAAGGTTCAAAGATTTCTTAGAGACCAGGTAATTCAGTATCCTAGCCATGTAGGGATCCCTTCTACACCATTCCTAATGGATGTTTATTCAGTTTCTGTATGAACATTTCCAGATACTGGCAACTGGTGACTTTTTAAGACAGCTTATTATTACTGTTGGAAGTCTCCAAATGTCAGTTATGCTTACAAAACTCAATTCAGCCTCTTTGTAATAGCCACCTTGGAGACCCTGGGTGGTGCAAATTATTAACATGCTGAACTGCCAAAGGAAAGGTTGCAAGTTCAAGTCTACACAGAGGTGCCTCAGAGGAAAAGGCTGAAGATCTACTTCCAAAAAATGAGCCACTGAAAACACTACGGAGCACAGTTCTTCATTGTCCATTTAGCAAACTGAGGTCTGTCTTCTCTAGCAAAATAAACGCTCCCACTGAACAGTACTTTGAACACATGAGAATAGCTCTCTTATCTCTACCAGCTACCACTTGTCTTTCAGTTTGTCATACTGTGGTGGCTTGCATGTTGCTGTGAAGTTGGAGGCTATGCCATTGGTATTTCAGATACCAGCAGGGTCACCCATGGTGGACAGGTTTCAGCAGAGCTTCCAGACTAAGACAGACTAGGAAGAAGGAAAAAAAATGGCCAGTGAAAGCCTTGTGAATAGCAGTGAAACACTTTGATATATTACTGGGAAACTTCATGAATAGCCCTGAGACATTATCTGCTATAGCCAGATGATGGACCCCTCATATTGGAAGGCACTCCAAATACAACTGGGGAAGAGCTGCTTCCTCAAAATAGTGTCGACCTTAATGACGTGGATAGAGTAAAGCTTTCAGGAACTTCATTTGCTGATGGGGCATGACTCAGAATGGGAAGAAACAAACATCCATTAATAATTGGAACATGGAATGTACCAAGTATGACTTTAGGATAATTGGAAGTTGTCAAAAATGAAATAGAACACATAAAGATAAATACTCTAGGCACTAGTGAGCAGAAATACACTGGTATTGGCCATTTTGAATCAGCTAATTATATGGTTTACTATGCCAGAAATGACAAATTGAAGGGAATGGCATCATATTCATTATGACAAAAAAATGTTTCAAGATGTATCCTGATGTATTATGCTGTCAGTGATAACATAATATTCATATGCCCCAAGGGATACCAGTTAATACTACCACTATTCGAATTTATGTACCAACTACTAAAGCCAAAGATGAAGAAATTGAAGATTTTTACCAACTTCTACAGTCTGAAATTGACCAAACATGCAATCAAGATGTGTTGATTATCACTGGTGATTGGAATGCAAAAGTTGGAAACAAAGAAGAATCATCAGTAGTTAGAAAATATGGCCTTGGTCATAGAAATGATGCTTGATATCACATGATAGAAATGATAAGAATTTTGCAAGTCAAATGACTTATTCATTGCAAATACTTTTCTTCAATAAGATAAAGGCAGCTATATATGTGGACCTTACCAGATGGAATACACAGGAATCAGATTCACTACGCCTGTGGAAAGAGGTGATGGAGAAGCTCTGTATCTTCAGCCAACCTGAAACTCAGACTTCTAACTTCCAAAATAGTAAGAGAATAAACTCCTGATTGTTAAAGCCATCCCATTTGTGGTATATTCTTGTCAGAGCGGCACTAGGTAACTGTTTTGGTTACCTAGTGCCACTCTGACAAGAATATACCACAAATGGGATGACTTGAACAAACAGGAATTTATTCTCTTACAGTTTGGAGGCGTTAAGTCCAAGTTCAAAGTGCCAGGCTCTAGAGGCTGGGTGACCTTGGGCTTCAGCTCTGCTTCTTGATCCTGGCCTACTGAAACTAGAGGCATCTTTTCTCTCAGGCAGCTAGTGGCTGCTGAGGCTAACTAGCCCAATGTCGACAAATAAAATGGCACAGTCTCGATGTTATCAAACCACATGGCAGGCCATTAATTTAAGTCCATCAAAAGTCCCAAGGTCAGCAGAGCATGGCAGGCTGCTGAACAATGACATGGCTACATGCAGGGTTCAAGCGTGCCATAAGCTAGAGACCATTCCCAAAGCTTCTCCTTATACACAGGAAGCAGACCACATCCCTAGGGCAGCTACTCAGCTGCTCACAGTAGATTCCACCATGGAGTTGATTACCAGTCTCATCACGGGGAATATTACATCCAGCTGCCCAGCTACTCAACCAGGCCCAGCCAAGTTGACACACAAACACAACCACCATAGTAACCAAAACAGTCTATATGAAGAATATGCAGCATCAGGATTGTAAGAAGACTCATTAACTACATTGTGCAGATGACACAACCTTGCTTGCTGAAAGTGAAGCACTAACTGATGAAGATCAAAGACTATAGTCTATAGTATGGATTATACTTCAACGTAAAGAAAATAAAAATCCTCACAACTGGACCAATAAGAAACATCATGGTAAATGGAGAAAAGATCAAAGTTGTCAGGGATTTCATTTTACTTGGATCCACAATTAATGCCCATGGAAGCTGCAGTCAAGGAATCAGACGTCATATTGCACTACGCAAATATGCTGCAAAACCTCTTTAAAGTGTTAACAAGCAAAGATGTCACCTTGAAGGCTAAGGTGCACCTAACCTAAGCCATGGTATATTCAATTGCCTTATATGCTTGTGAAAGCTGGACAATGAATAAGGAAGAGCACACAAGAGTTGATGCCTTTGAATTATGGTCTTGGCAAAGTATACTGAGAACACCTTGGGCTGCCAGAAGAATGAGCAAATTTGTCCTGGAAGAAGTGCAGCCAGAATGTTCCTTACAAGCGAGGATGGCCAGACTTCATCTCTCTGGTCATGTTGTTAGAAGGGACCATTTCCTGGAGAAGGATATCATGCCTGGTAAAGTAGAAGGTCAGTGCAGAAGGGGAAAACACTAACAAGATGGATTGACACAGTGGCTGCAATGTTGGGCTCAAGGATAGCAAGGATTTTGAGAATGGCACAGGACCGAGCAGTGTTTCATTCTGTTGTACATGGGGTCACTATGAGTTGGAGCTGACTCAATGACACCTAACAACATCTTCACCAGCTGTTTTCCAGGTCCCTAGATCATTCCTCATAGACATATAGTTTGTCAGTGCTTTTTTCTAGCCAAGAAGGAGACACCCTTGATGTAGTCAGCATGGAGATTATGCAACTTTAATTTCATCAAGATCCCTCTAATTTACTGCAACTTGAAAATGTGTTTGTCTTCATAATGGCTACATCAAACTGTGGGCTTCTGTTGAGCATGTGTTAACTAATGACTGGAGCATTTTTACATAAACTATGGTCCCACTGGGCTCTCTCTTTATATTTATGTGATTGATTTTTTATCCTAACACAGGACTGCATATATCTTGTCGTTCCAGTTTATTGATACAGTTGTGAATTCTGAGTTGACATCTAACATATCAGCTACACACCCCCACTGGTGTCATCTGTAAATCTGATAAGCATGTCTTCTCTGCCTTCTCCAAGTCCTGATAAAAATGTTGAAAAAAAAAAAGTAATTTTCAAACCTCTATGGAAAAACTAAACAGTAGGGTGGCAGACAGGGAAAAATTTTGTGGAGGAGCTAAATTGCTAGAGTGAAAGTCAGACCTATGTCTTAGCTTAGAGAGCCCAGGAAAGTCATTCTGTGACTGAGAAGTCCTTCAAGCTCTAGGAGTTAATAACTGTACAGATATAGAGCTGACTTAGTGTGAGCTAAAATCCGTATATCAAAATTGGAACTTAAGAAATTGGCACATTATGGGAATATTCATTGACTATCATATAAAAGAATTCATGGTAGGTTTCCTGTAAATAGTGAGGCAGTATTCAGAGCAGTAGTGTCACTAGTGTTGGTGTCATCCACCATCGGGGACCTCCTCTCGTACCAGACCGTACAGTGATATTTATTATCAATTTTTATCATCAAATAATATGTGATATAGTTGTATATTGCTTAAATGTAGTATTTCTTGGATTATGTGAATACTAAAAACAAAATTTTTTGCAAAATCTTTCCACATTGAATTATAACATTATTAGTAACTGAGTGGAAACATTAATGTTTATCCTTTTCCCTGAATTACTACTTCTCAAACAAGTTACTGATATAAATTCACAAATCCTACTTACACCACAATAGTGCAGCTAAAACACCAAAAAAATTGACAAAATCAGCTGCCATAAAAAACAGGCAGTAATGAAAACAGTAGCACGTGCTTGCAGCACATACAGGTAAAACCACGTGACTCGAAGCATCATTATAATTGACTAATAACAACAGCACTGAACTGAACACATTCTCATGGCCATCGAGTCAATTTGACTCAGTGATCCCTCCTTAGGTTTCCGAGGTGGTTTCTCTATGGAACTAAATTGCCCAATCTTCCTTCCAAGGAGTGGCTGGTAGGTTTGAACCACCAACCTTTTGGTTAGCAGTCAAATACCTTAGGCACTACTCCAGCAGAACACATTAGAAGGTTCAAATGTAATTTAGCATAGAGTTTTAGCCTTGAAGTTATATTGACACATGTAAACTGGGCTTATGAAAAATGTTTTTGTTGTTACAACTATTGCCTTCAAGTCCATGTTGACTCATAGCAACCCTCTAGGACAGAGAACTGCCCCATGGAGTTTCCAAGGCTGTAATCTTTATGAAATCAGACTACCACATCTTTCTTCCTCAGAGCAGCTGATGGGTTTGAACCACCAACCTTGCAATTAGCAGTGAATGCTTTAGTCACTGTACCAACTATAACTAACTACAGGAATATTTTTTATTAAAAATATATAAATTTCTACTGAAACACTGCACAAAAAGTTTATAAACAGTCATTTTGGTGTCATGCACCCCCATACACACATATAATGTCACCTGATGTGGTCCGTACCCCTCACACCTAGTGATTCAGAGTGGTTTGAAGGGCATGGGCTCCAGAATCAGACAGTCATGATTCTACCACTTACTGACTGTGGAGCCTCGGGAAGCTGACTTACTCTGATGTCATTTTAGATTCTTTGTGTAAAATAGAAATGATAATACCCCATAGACTTGTGAAAATTAAAGGATGCACATAAAGTAATGAGAACAGCATCTCATGTATAGTAAAGTGCTCAGTATTTTAATTGCATTTCTTTAAAAGCAATAAATTATAATTATTGCTTTTAAAGAAATGCAATTAAAATATATCGAGGTGTAAAATTAAGTTTTACTTTACTTCTATTGTGATGAGATACACTAGAGGACCGAATGTAAACCACCAACACTGTAGTCTTTGTGGAAAAGATAATGGAGACGTGAGAATTCATTGCTTCAACACTTTTGTTCTCTCTTTGCTCCCACAGGCTATGCGTAGACTTGCTTTCTGAGAGAGATGGCTGACAGAGATTACTATGAGCAAGGCCTACAAAGCATTATTTCCCCACCTGTGTCATTCTATGCAAACATTTCTGCATCGACTATTTCTTTGGACTTGAAGCACTCATTCTTTTTCCATTAGATTTTTTTTTTTTTTTAAATATTTATGTGTGTTCTTTTTTCCCCCCTCTTAGCCATTGAAAGAGGAGTGCTAAAATTGTCTTTTGGCTTTATTTATAAGGTAACCTATACAAATAGTTGAGACTTATCAGGTGATGTAGCAGTATCCAGGATCTGCTTATGTTGCCATATGCCACTGATCCCCTCTGACAATTTAGTGGGTATCAGAGTGTCTAGTTGATTCACCTCAGGAGTAAGTGCTAATGCAACAGCCCCGGTGGGCAGGTGAGTGAGCAGTGACTCAGCATAAGGAGAAGTGTGTTTCTGGTTGACTTTGATGCCCAGGAGCTGCACTGATCCCAGTGGAAGGTCCCATTAACTAAAGGCTGAAATACAATTATAAATGCATCCATTAATAGAGCCTTCAAAATCATTTTTTGGCAAATTAATCAAAACTTTCAAAATATGCAAGTACGGCTAGTTCTTAATAATGAAGTGCTATTATAAGTATTCAGATATATAACCAGAATTCAGAATCAAGAAATGGTTCACTTAGAAGGTACAGAACTGGACTGATATATTCAGAGAAGTAAAGAGATGAGATTATCTTGGCTCATAGAAATCATTTTTCAATATAATAATCACAGATCACAATTAAAATCAAAGACAGACTCTCTCTAGTTTAAAATGCAGTTTTAATTTATTTTAGTCTATAGAAATGATCATTGCATGAAGGTACATGTAGGCATAAAACCCATGAAACCCACTGCTGTCGAGTCAATTCTGACTCACAGTGATCCTATAGGACAGAGTAGAATGCCCCATGGGGTTTCCAAGGCTGTAAATCTTTATGAAAGTAGACTGCCACATCTTTCTCCCGGGGAGCAGTGGGGGGTTCGAATGGCCAACCTTTAGGTTAGCAGCCAAATGCTTTAACCACTGTACCACCAGGGCTCCTTATGTGTAGGTATATTTTTTTAAAAAAAAACACTGCCACCCAATTAATTCTGACTCTCAATCCCCATTGGGTTTCAGAGGTGGTAAACCTTTACAGAAGTAGATTTCCCAGTCTTCTTTCTGCAGAGTGGCTGGTGAGTTTGAACCACCAACCTTCTGGTTAGCGGACAAATGCCTTAGGCACTATACCACCAGAACTCCTTGTGTAGGTATTAAAAAAAAAAAAAACAACCCACTGCCATCAAGTCAATTCCAACTCACAGTGACCCTCACTGGGTTTCTGAGGCAGTAAATCTTTACAGAAGTAGATTGCCCAGTCTTCCTTCACAGAGTGGCTGGTGGGTTTGAACCACCAACCTTCTGGTTAGCAGTCAAATGCCTTAGGCACTCTGCCACCAGAGCTCGTTTTTATCATTCGGAGAGTGCTAAAACAGAGAAAAGCGAACTTTTTTTTTAATCTTGGATGTGGTTTCAAGTTTTTACAGTG
>NW_006921594.1:11935114-11939791 GCF_000298275.1 Orycteropus afer afer | reverse complement strand
TTGAACCACCAACCTTCTGGTTAGCAGTCAAATGCCTTAGGCACTCTGCCACCAGAGCTCGTTTGTATAGGTATAGTTTATTTAAAATGTAACACTAAAATTGTGTTATTTAATGAAAAACAATTTTATATAAGTGTTATAAGACTGGTGATTAAAATGAGGTTATATTTTCAGAAAGTAATCTTGAACTGAATTCTCCCTACCTTTCAAAAATAATTATCTGGAATAGGAAATAGTAGTCTATGTTTTAAATGACTTTTTCAGATAAAACATTCTAAATTAACTATGTGAAGTGAAAAAAGTGGGTTTGGAATATACACATCAAAGATATGCAAATTTTAAAACTCTGTATTTTAAGCCAGAAAGTTTGATTTTGTAACTTTTATTTTGACTTAATCTTTTCTGAGTGCCAACAATTTTGTAGGTATTATATATAATATATAGCTTTGGTCCTGTGGACTATTCCCACCATATATTTCATATTGGAGTGAATGAAGTTGTACTTCATTTCTAGAGAAAAACAAATACTCAGGTCCCCAGCTGAGACAATGTAATGCTTAACTTGATTGAGAATGATGTTGTTCTTTAACATGTTGCTGTTGTAAGATGCTGTTGAATCTGTACCAATACATAGTGACTCTGTGTACAACAGAACGAAACACTGTCCATTCCTGCGCCATTCTTACAATTGCTGCATAGATGTGTGAAATTCTCAAATGCCTGGTATCCAAAGACAGAATGTTTTCTCTCTGGAAATACAATCAGAAACAACATATCTAAAATTGAAAAAAAAAGAAGAAGAAATAACATTTACTTTATAAGGAATATGATCAGTGATTATATCAGATTGGTTGACTGAAAACATCATCAGGCCCCACCCCTGTCTACTACTAAACATTAGACTTCGCGTGAGTTGTAATGGACTGTGATGTTATAATATTTTTTCTGCGCATGGGGTTATACTGTTTAATTGACTTAGAACATGGTTCTCCCCACTTGCCTGTAATGACAACACACTGTATCGCCAAAGAGTGAAAAGAATAGTCTTGCAGAAGATTAATGAATACCTCTGTTCAATAGAGGAAATGTGCACTGCTCACTTTCTTGTTTATTTGTTTGAAGGAGAAACCAAAGTTACATTTTACAATAAAAGGCCAGGATTTTGTAAAATCTTGGGTTCATAAGTGACCATTGAGGGCCACAGTCTGCTTGATTTGTTTCCCAAGCTCCCTAGGAATGCTGTCCCTTCTATATATTTTGTGAATAGTAACCATACTTTTAATTCTGCATTGTCAATGGAGATTTTACGTGAAATTAAAGGTATCTTTCCTTATGCTTTTAACTTATAGGACTCCAGAACTGTATATGAATTTCAATAGCAAATGAAAAAAATCATGTACATTTGGAAATATTTGCACATATTTTTATTAAATGTAAAGTTGCCTTTTAAAATACTCTAATGTGTCCTTTCTGAACAAAATCTAATAACAAAAAAATGCTACTTTTCAAGTTTATCATTATACTTCTCGATCATCATTTTAATGTAATCTTCATAGCTCTGTTTTCCATTTGTGTGCAATTTGTTTTTGCAAAGGAAAGACTTATCAGTGCAATAAACCATGTTACTCACAAATATCTGAGTTAAATTTTGGAATTCTTTACCCAAATATTTCCAGCTTATTTTGTGCAATGGTTTCTCATTATGGTCTGCAAACATTTCATTGTGCTACAATGTACATACAAAAAGGATACAAACCATAACATACTTCTAACAGAACAAACCATAACTGAAGAATTTTAACAAAATAAACACATCAGTGTAGCCAGGACTCAGCTCCAAGAGCATAATGTAGTAGCCCCTAGAACCCTTTCTCCTGTCCCTTCCAGTAATAGCCCTCAAGGGTAATCATATCCTGACTTCTAACACCTGGTTTTTTTGGTTTGTTTTTTAAACTTTATATAAATTAAATCAAACCAAGATTCTTTTTCTTTTCTCTTTTGTGTCTGATTTCACTCCACATTGTAATTGTGAGGTACATCCCTGCTATTGCATATAGCACTCATTCATAAATTCTAATTGCTGTATAATATTCAATTGTCTGAATTTACTATCATTTATTTATCATCCTACTATGTGTGGAAGGGGGAGCTCTGGTAGCATAGTGCCTAAGGCACTTGACTGCTAACCAGAAGGCTCGTGGTTCAAACCCACCAGCCACTCCTCGGAGAGAAAATGGGGCAATCTACTTCTGTAGGATACTGCCTCGGAAACCCAAGGAGGGGTTGCTATGAGTCGGGTCCGACTCGACGGCACATAACAACAACAACAACGTGTGTGGAGGAACCCTGGTGGCACAAGGTTAAGCACTTGGCTGCGAACACAAAGGTTGATGATCCCAACCTACCAGCTCCGTGGAGGAACAGACCTGGCAATTTGCTCCCATAAAGACTTCAGGCCAGGAAGCTCACAGGGTCGCTCTTAGTCAGAATTGACTCAACATCATCCAACACATTGTTCTTGGATATTTGTGGTATTTCCAGTTTTGGACTTTTGTGACCAGTGCTGCTGTAAACATTCTTGTTCTTTTTGTGTGTATGCATACATGCACACAATTCTGAGTGCTATTTACCTGGTAGCATAGTGGCTAAAGCACTTCACTGCTAACCAGAAGGCTGGCGGTTCAAACCCACCAGCCACTCCTCAGAAGGAAGGTTGGGCAATCCTACTTCCGTAGTGATACTGCCTCGGAAACCCAAGGAGGGGTCGCTATGAGTCGGGGCCGACTCGACGGCACATAACAACAACAACAACATTTACCTGGAGTTGATGGGTCATGCACATATGTTTGGCTTCAGTAGAGACTACTGCAGTATCTATTGAAGACTTCCGGAGTGGTTGCACCAATTCACACTCCTATCAGTTGTGAGTTAGAGTTCTTTTAACCCACTCCCCCAAGCCTATACTGAGGAAGGTGATCTGGAAATCCTTTTATGCCTTGGATCCCCACCACAAAAGGATTTGGTTGAACAGGAGAGGTCTGGACCATTAGAACCCACCTGTGAGCCCATGACCTTTCTCCAATAAGCTCCCAATTAAGTGTGTAAGGAGAGGAAGTGGTGAGAAATGAAGCTGGAAGGAAGACAGGCCAGCTTCTGAGGCAAGATGACTGGATTACATTACCTGGTTAATCCAATCAGCTGACCTGGATACCTAGAAATCAAAAGATGAAATTAAAGTAGAGATGAATGAGGCCTTTTGTTTTTTTAGTTTCCAAGGAGAGAGTAAGAGATGAAAGTAGACATACTAGCTTTTGTGATTTAGAAACAAAAAGCTTGTTCCATGAATGTGCTTTTTATTTTCACAGTTTGTCCTTTTAAAACAATGCTTGTTAGTATTATTTACATGAGGCATTACTTTTGTGATCAGGAAAAGAAATACATGTTATTTTTAAAACTTACAAGGCAGAAGTAGATACTGATTTGAGATTGTGGAGTTAATATTTCCTTACAAATATGCTGCTGTTTCTATGTGGGAGTCACTGTGTCTTCTGGTTTTACTTGCTTGTAAAAAAAGGAACTTTTGGTGTCTAAAACAAAGAAAGAAGTGATTGCTTAATATTTCTGTTTAAGCCAGTTATTAAATGTCTGTGACAAAATACAAGCTCTGGTGAACAAGCTCTCTGCTTGCTGCCAACTCCTCCCAAAGAATTCAAGGGCTGAAGCTTTGGGAGTGACGTCCTGCTGTTCTATCTCCTCAGCCTCTCTCCTCCACTTTGGGTGGTTGGCCAGTCCCTCAGCGTGAGAATCATGGGATACAAATCCCCACTCGGGGAGAAACACGATGTTCTTATTGTTAGGTGCCTTTGAGTTGGCTCTGACTCATAGCAGCCATATTTACAACAGAATGAAACACTGCGCAGTCCTGGGCCATCCTTCAAATCCTTGCTATATTTGAGCCCATCATTGCAGCCACTGTGTCCATCTCGTTGAGGGTCTTCCCCTTTTCTGCTGACTGTTCTGGTTCCCTAGTACCGCTCTGACAAGAATATACCACAAATGGGATGCTTAAACAAACAGAAGTTTATTCTCCTACAGTTTGGAGGTTTTAAGTCTGAGTTCAAAGTGCCAGGCTCTAGGGCTTCAGCTCTGCCTCTTGCTGCTGGCCCACTGGAGCTAGAGGCTTTTCTTCACTCAGACAGCTGCTGGCTGCTGAGACTGACAAGCCCAAGGTTGACAAGTAAAAAGACACAGTCCCGATGTTACCAAACCATTAATCCAAGTCCACTGGAAGTGCCAAGGTCAGCAGAGTATGGCAGGCTACTGAACAATGACATGGCTACATGCAGTGTCCAAGTGTGCCATAAGCTAGAGACCATTCCCCAAGGCTTCTCCTTATATGGAAGCTGCTCACAGTGGATTTCACCATGGAGTTGATTACCAGTCTCATCACAGGTAATCCTACGTCCAGCTGTCCAGCCACTCAACCAGGCCCAGCCAAGCTGACACACAAACTGAACTACCACACTCCCTAAGTGGGGGTTAGAGTAAAGCTTTTATAGGGTTCAAGAAAGGGGAAGTTATATACATTCATATAAATTCCAGGAATTTGGACATTAATCGGCAGGGGATTGGCTGAAGTTTCATTCATCTGGGGTTAAAAAGGGACCATCCATTTTT
>NW_006921594.1:11934119-11934739 GCF_000298275.1 Orycteropus afer afer | reverse complement strand
GATGTTTACCTCTTAAAATTTATATGTAAATATGGGAGTTCTGGTGGCACAGTGCTTAAGGTATTTGACTGCTAACCAGATGGCTGGTGGTTCAAACCCACCAGCCACTCCTCGGAAGGAAGACTGGGCAATCTACTTCCATAGAGATATCCCCTTGGAAACCCAAGGGGGGGTTGTTATGAGTTGGAACCGACTCCACGGTAGTGAGTTTGGTTTTTATATATATGTATATAAATATACACACACAAAGATGTTTACCTCTGTTTGACTAGGTAGTAAACAGAAACAACTTCAAAATTACAATTGAAAGTTAAATTAAAAAAAAAAAAAGGAGTGTATGAGGAAAGCATAGCTGGAGGAGAGTTGGAGAGAAGTGGTTACCTGCTTACAAAGTGTCATCTTTCCAGCAATTTTAAGACAGTATGTTGCATGATAGTTAATACTATGATTTTAAAAAAACTGAGTCAATAGCATGAAATTCACATTATGATGCAAGCAGAGAGGTAGTCAAAGGATGATACCTTTTGTCTGAGAGCTTAAAATCAGAGGCATTTGGTGTGAGTAAATAGAAGTCTGAAAGCAGAATCTTTTTAAATGCACTTTATTGAAATATAATTTAT
>NW_006921594.1:11919309-11931281 GCF_000298275.1 Orycteropus afer afer | reverse complement strand
AACAACAACATATAATTCTTGGTTAGAAATTCTTCTCTTTCGGGGTTTTATATGTACCATCACTGCCTTCTCACCCGCGTGGTTTCTGCCAAGAAATCCGAGCTTAGTCTTATTGGTTGCCCCTTATAGATAACTTTATGTTTTCCCCTGTGCTGCTTTCAGGATTCTTTGTATTTGGTTTTGGTGAATTTGATGATGATGTGTCTTGGTGATTTTCTTTTGGGGTCTATCCTGTTTGGTTCGCTGGTCTTCTTGAATGGATATAGTCTCATCTTTCATTGTAACAGGAAAATCCTATTCCAACAAATCTTCGACAATTTTTTCTGTGGTTTTATTTTTCTCTTCCTGTTCTGGAATTCTGTTGACATGTAGGTTATTCCTTCTGATGGTATCCCACACGAACCTTAGGCTTTCTTCATTTTGTTTTGATCTTTTTTTCTGATTGATCCCTTTCCAAAGAAGTATTCAGGTATTTGTCTTCAATCTCATTAATTCTGTCTTCCATTTGTTCTACTCCTTTTCCCTTTCAATGTATTATCTATTTCTGAAAATTTCGTATTAATCATCTGGATTTTTATCTGTAGATTTTGTATCATTTCTAATTTTTCATGTATTTTGTCATTTAGTTCTTATATTTTCTTCCAAAATTATTCTAGGGTTTTGTCTGTGTTTTCTTCAATTTTGTCAGTTTTCCTTGATTTGTCTCACCATCTTTTGAAGATACCTAAGTACAGTTCTTTTGAATTCTTTATCAGGGAATTCCAATGCTGCTTCTTCCTCAGGGATGCATTCTGGGTCTGTATCCTGCTCCCTTGTTTCTACTACTTTATTTTGCTTCTTTGTGTGGACTGTGGTGGTCTGTTGTCTCTCAGGCTTCCTGATGTTTAGTGTTTATATCTAATTGGTGATTGTATGTTGGAATGACTTGCCCATGATTTTTGTTTTCTTTGATGTTATCTACATAAGCAGGGTACTGTGCTGTGCTCCTCTATTTGCTAGTTAGCAGTACTTATACATTCACCACCTGTCTCCTTTCCCTTTGTCTGCCTCCCATATGTCCCTGTTGTCCTTGGCAAACGGAGCCTATTCTTAGGTCCCTTCAAAGCCCAGGGCTCCAGGATTATCTCCTGTATCTCTGTCAACTGGTTTCTCTTTTCTTTGTTAAAGAGGGTCTGTGTAGCTTGTCCATCTATTCCTCCATCTTACCAGAAGTCTCCTCTGAAAGCAGAGTCTTAACTCCATTTAAAAATCTTGACATGAGTCTAGAATCGAATTTGAATTTTAAAGCTGCCTTTTCTTGCAGCAGGTCCTCTAACCTTGTTGCTGATCTAAGCACATACTCTGAAGGAGACATTCTATTTTCTCTTAGGCCTGGCAGGTACGGGATATCACTGTCTATTCCCAGAAGGTCTTTCCACTATGGTCAAATAAATGCAAGACATGATAACGTATACCCAAAACATCATGACGCACGGCATTATTGATAAATCTTTACAACGGACCCCAGTAACAGACATGATTGAGAAAACAATTTTTATAGAAGGTTACCCAAAAAACCTGTCCTGTCATTGTTCTGTGACTATCCTGAATAAACTGAAGAGCACAAACACTTTCAATTATGTACTTTTAATCAATCGTTGTTGTTGTTATGTGCCGTCGAGTTGGACCTGACACATAGAGACCCCTCCTTGGGTTTCTGAGGCAGTATCACTACGGAAGTAGATTGCCTCACCTTCCTTCTGAGGAGTGGCTGGTGGGTTTGAACCTCCAGCCTTCTGATTAGCAGTCAAGTGCCTTAGGCACTATGCTACCAGAGCTCCCAATCATAGAATCCCATATGTATGTTATCCCTGCTAAATCCCCACTCTTAGATATCCTGCCTTTGACTCCCCTATCTTTAAGCCAATTATAATTTTGTAACTTTTAGTTCTTGCTCCAATTATACAAAAATGTTTTCTTCCTCATTGTCTGGTGAAGCAGCATCTTCATTCTGTGAATTTGGACATCTTCCTCATTCAGACTGTAGATAAATAAACCTCTTTTACTTAAGCAGACACTGTGATGTTGTTCTATGGCACTTTATAAGTGCTTCCTATTCCACCAACCAAAACTGTGGGGCTCATCACCCCCTTTGTCCTGGCCTCAGGATAGATAAGCCTGCTGTTATAACCTGGTTACATCCTCCTATAACCTGGTTAAATCCTCGAGTCAGGGACCTCATCTGTCACAGTGAGAACAGGGTCAAAAACATCACAGTGCCTCAAAAACCTAAATTTGCAGAGAAACACCAAACATTAGTGTAACAGTATTATGAGCAGATAGATTCAAATTGGGCAACTTCAACCTAAATGTATAGGGAAGGTACTCCAAAGAGGGGACAGTGAGAATGGGTTGCAGGTAGGTCCCAACTTATGGTGGCGTTCCATCCAACACTCCACCATAAGTCACTTCTGACATAAGTTGAGTAACTCATTTCTTTTAGTTTTCATTATTATTTTTTAAATTACCAGTCTTTAGTAATTTGATCTTTATTTGTCTTTGGAGGTTGATATAAGAATTATAATGTCAGCAAATTATATGCTGCAATATGTTAGTACATATTGCTAATGATACCAAAAAAAAAAAAAATCCCATGGCTATTGAGTCGATTCTGACTCACAAGGAACCCCATTGGTTTTCCAAGGTGGTATATCTTTAAGGACATAGATTGTCTCATCTTCCTTCGATGGAGTGGCTGGTGGGTTTGAACTGCCAGCCTTCTGGTTTGCAGTCAAATGCCTTAGACACTGTGCCACCAGAACTCCTTACCAATGATAAGAGGTACAAAAAAAGTGTGTGTGGGGGGTCATAACTACAGTTTGTCATAACTCAAATATGTCTTAAGTCTGGGACTACTTGTGTAGGTCATTGCCATATTAATTTCTCAAGAGATAGCATCAGAATACATGCCGGGTTACAGGCCGGAGAACCAGCATCAATAAGGACATGCCACACATTTTCTAGTCAGGCACTGAGGTTACTGCTCTTTGAAATTAGTTGCATGTAGATAATTGTCTAAAAGAGCCCAATGCCTAAGGCAAACAATCTCAGTTAAGCTGCTTACTAGGCTATTGATTGACTTGAAGATGCCTTTAGGAAAAAGTCCACCCAAAAAACCAAACCCATTGCCATTGAGTTGACAATGTCAGACTCTTAGTGACACTGTAGTACAGAATAGAATGGCCTCCATAGGGTTTCCAAGGCTATAAATCTTTATGGAAGCAGACTGCCTTGTCTTTCTCCCACAGAGTGTGTGGTGGGTTTGAACCACCATCCTTTTGGTCATCAGTCCAATGCTTTAATGATAGCACCATCAGAGCTCCTTCCCTTCAGGAAAATAGTCTCTTAAAGACTGATGGCTCAAAAGGACACCTAAGGGATGATGGCTTGGGTGGGTTACTCCAATTCCATGAACCCAGAAATCTGGATTCCAGGAGAATCAAAATGCTTTTGTCAGTGCTCAATAATTATTGAATAATTGAATAAAGGACTCTGAAGTCAACAGTTGCAAATGTAGCAGACAGTTTAGTTAGATTCAGGCTGAAAATCACCCAATGGTTTTGACATTTAGGTCATTGGTAACCTCAGTGGGGCACGTTCAGTTGAATATTGGCAAAATGGTAAGATTGCAGGGAGTTATGAAGGGAACAGAAAGAGAACAGAGGAAGTGGAGCCAGGAGACTGCTCTTTCTAGAAACTTGGCTGCACAAGGAAAGAACAGAACAGTAACTACAAGAAGATGCAGGATGAAGGGAGAGAGAGTTTTGTTTTAACAGGTAGAGACTTCGACTTTTTTTTATATGACTAGAACCAGTAGTGAAAGAAGAGTTCAAAATGTACAAAAGGAAATAGATAACTGATAGTGTATGGACAGGAGACAAGAGAGGATTAAGTATGTTTACCCAAACCAAACCAAACTTCTTGCCGATGAGTTGATTCCAACTCATAAAGTGACCCTACAGGGCAGAGTAGAAGTGTCCTGTTGGGTTTCCAAGGCTGTATTCTTTATGGAAGCATACTGGCACATCTTTCTCCCATGGAGTGGCTGGTGGGTTCAAACAACCAACTTTTCAGTTAGCAGGTGTGCACTTTAACCACTGTGCCCCAGGGCTCCTTTCTTCATGCTAAACTACAGCTACAGTGCAGTGAATTGCTTCCCACGGCCCTTCCAGCCATCGTCCTTCATTTTGTGATGTCTTGCAAATCCCAATCCCTATGCCTGTTTAGAGTGGGATGCATCTTGAGACTCGCCTTGTCGGAGCTTGTGACTCAGGTCACCACCCTTAGCTTCTTTGAGGGTATTTATGTGGACGTTCTGTGAAAGTTCACTCTCTCTTGCTCTGGCTCTGCATTTGGTTCACCATCATCTCACTCCTGGACTTGAGACAGCAGCCATCATCTGGCCTGTCAATTAGGGTTCACCAACCCCTGCAACCATGTGAGTTGGGAGAATCTTTCAGACCTACCAACAGACCTGGGACTTGCCAGCCTGCCAGCCTGCCAGCCTCCACCCACGTGAGCCATTTCCTTGGGAGTTTGTGAGTTCTGTGAGACATTACAACAAACCATGGAACCCTAAGATGAGAAGGAGATTACTGTGGGGAGGAGGAGGAGTTGATGTCAGAGATGATGGAGTTTGGAAACATTGGACATTTGGGACAAACTCAAGATGGATCTTGTCTGTAAACTGAGGACTGCCTCTACAGAACAAGACTGTCAAAGTTTGTCAGCTGACCTCCTACATTAGAATCTCCTGTGGCCTGAGAATCATAAACCAGAACACGTTTGAATTTTAGGATCTTTAGATATGCTTCAGGTTGTTATGGCTAATTATTTTGGATAGAATGCTTAGGTTTTTTTCCCATTACCCAAGTTAGTATGTATCCACCCTCCAGTTAGTGGCTTACCCTAGCCCTGGTAATCATCAAAGAATAGTTCTTTTTGTGTGTGTGAGACCCTTTTCTTGATGTTTTACAATAGTGGTCTCATACAATACTTGTCCTTTTTTTTTTTTTTTTTTGGTTTGGCTTTTTATTTTTTTATTTTTTATTTTAAGAGCTTGTTTTACATTCAACGTTATGTGTACATTTAGTTTCACTCCCCATTTACCATGTCCAACTCCCCTCACTACCCTGTAGCCCTCCCCCTGTGCTCCTCATAATTATGCATGTCTGTTTGTCCTGCATTTCCTCAGTTTGAATGTTGGTCCTCTGGTGTCCTGTGGTCTATCGCTCTAAGGGATGTATTACCATAGAGAATGTGGATGCATCATCCTGGGTTGAGTGGTCTGCGTGTACATCTTATTAACTATTGGCTGAGAGCCAGCCCCTGGGGGTGTGTTTTATTCCAGGCACAGAATGTATTTCCCATAGTATTGTGGGTCTCACCAGATTTCATCTGACCAGTAATTCTAGTCATTATTGAGTTTTTGGATTTTGTTCCACGTTTTCCCTCCCACTCTATCCAGGATCTTCAGATTTGATCCTTTCCTGAGTGGCTGGCATTTGTATCCAGGCACCATCTAGTTCTTCTGGTCTCGAGGGCCATTGTGTCCTATGGCTGATTACTTCCAAATGCCCCCCCCCTTTTTTTGCATTCTTCCTCACTTCTGATGCTAGGAGACCATTAGCTGCATCTTAGATGGCTGCTTGAAAGCTTTTAAGATCCCAGTCACTACTCACCAATGTAGGATGTGGAGCAAGGCTTTTATGTATTTTGTTGTGCCAGTTGAGTCTGGTGTCCCCCAGTAAGGACATGGAAAAACTAATTACTAATTTCATATGGAAAGGAAAGAGACCTCAGATAGGCAGAGCACTTCTCAAGAAGAAAAATAAAGTGGGAGGTCTCACACTCCCAGATCGTAAGAACACACATACAGCCACAGTAAACAAAACAGCACGGTATTGGTACAATGATAGACAGATAGACCAATGGAACAAAATCGAAAGTCCAGAAATAGACCCATCCATCTATGGACAACTGATCTTTGACAAAGATCATCCCATTAAATGGGAAAGAGACAGCCTCTTTAACAAATGGTGCTGGCAAAACTGGATATCCATCTGAGAAAAATGAAACAAGACCCATACCTCACCCCATACACAAAAGTAAACTCAAGCTGGATCAAAGGCTTAAATGTAAAATCCAAAACTATAAAATTAATCGAAGATAAAATAGGGGCAAATCTGAGAGCCCTAATTTATGGCATAAATAGACTATCAAGCATAACCCAGAATGTGCAGGAGATAGAAGAGAAGCTAGATGACTGAGACCTTTTAAAAATTAAATTCTTATGTGCATTGAAAGACTTCCTCAAAAGGGTAAAAAAAGAACTTACAGATTAGGAGAAAATATTTGCCTGTGACATATCTGATAAAGGACTTATCTCCAAAATCTATGTTGTTGTTGTTATGTGCCACAGAGTTGGACCCGACTCATAGCGACCCCTCCTCGGGTTTCCGAGGCAGTATCACTATGGAAGTAGATCACCCCATCTTCCTTCTGAGGACTGGCTGGTGGGTTTGAACTGCCAGCCTTCTGGTTAGCAGTCTAAGGCATAGAAAACTTCAACACCTCAACGCCAAAAAAGACAAATAACCCAATTCACAAATGGGCAAAAGACTTGAAAGACACTTCACCAAAGATATACAGGCAGCCAACAAACACATGAGAAATTGTTTGTGATCATTAATCATTCTATGTTGTAATGTGCCATCGAGTCGACCCCTCCTTCGGTTTCTGAGGCGGTATCATTACAAAAACAGATTGCCCAACCTTCCTTCTTAGAAGTGGCTGCTGGGTTTGAACCGCCAGCCTTCTGGTTAGCAGTAAAGTGCCTTAGGCATTATGCTACCAGAGCTCCAGAGACTCCCTGGCTACCTGGCGGAGTGGCTGGTGGGTTTGAACCACCAGCCTTGGGTGTGGCAGGTGACTGCCTTAGGCCTGAGGCCATCCCCTAGGGCCCATTAATCATTAGAGATGCAAATCAAAACAACAATGAAATATCATCTCACCCCAGCAATAACAGCAAGTTCAACAGGTCAGAAAATAACAAATGCTGGCGAGATTACGGAGAGATTGGAACTCTTGTGCACTGCTGGTGGGATTGTAAAATGGTACAAACGTTGTGGCAATACTTGGTCCTTTGTGATTGAGTTAACTTCACTCAACATAATGGTCTAATTTCATCCATGTTATGGGATGTTTCAAAGATTCATCATTGTTCTTTAACATTGTATAGTATCCTGTTGTGTGTATGAACTACAGTTTGTTGATACATTCCTCTGTTAATGGGCATGTAGGTTGTTTCTTTCTATCTTTTTGCTTTTGTGAATAGTGCTGTGATGAACATGAGTTTGCATATAACTGTTGGTGTCATGGCTCTTATTGCTCCAGGATATACCTAGTAGAGGGATCGCTGGATCATACGGTATTCCTTAAAAAAAAAAAAACTCACTACCATGGAGTGGGATCTGACAAATAGCAACCTCTCCTTGGGTTTCCCAGGCGGTATCTCTACAGAAATATATTGCCCAATCTTCCTTCCCAGGAGTGGCTGGTGGGTTTGAACCATCAGTCTTCTGGTTAGCAGTCAAATGCCTTAGACACTATGTTACCAGATCTCCTGTGGTATTCCTATTTCCAGCTCTTTAAGGAAGCACCATGCCACTTTCCACAGTGATTGCACTGTTTTAGCATCCTTAGTTTTGAGACCACAATATATCTATGGCTGCACACTGCCTTATTACCATTTGTTTTATTTCTGTCTCTTTTTATGATTTACACAATTTCATCAAAAACTTGCACGTGGGAGATTTTATTTACCCGTGTCTGGCGCCACCTGGTGGATATCATCTCATAAACAACTTTGGATGCTAATGAAGATGAAGATAAATTCATTCACTGCAAGGTGCGAGGTTATTATTTGTTAGACATTTGGTTAGGTGTGATGCTAACCCATTTAAATTCATTGCTAATTTAGTCTCCAAGAAAACATTACAAGGTGGGGACAATTATCCCATTTTACACATAATGGAAACTGAGATGAGGAAAAGTTGTGTGGCCTGAAACCATTCTGGAAGCAAGTGGCAGAGCTACAGTTCTGGAGCCCAAGCTCTTCCCTACTAAACCACACATTTAGTAATTTCTATTAATGTAAGAAATCAGTACAATGTGTTTGTATAATGGGCAGTCAGTGGATGTTGATGGTGTGGTTTAATACCCTGGAGATTACTGAAGAGAACTCAAGTACTAGCAGATTCCAAGGGAGCTGCTTGTTTGTCCCTTGGCATATTCAGAAGGGGCCAACTATGTGTCCTGCACTGGACACTGAACAGACAAGATTCATTCTGAACTTCTCTGGTGCCCTACGTAAGAGTGATAAGCCATGGCATGTTCAATTTTCTCATATGAATGTGAAAGCTGGACAATGAATAAGGTTGACTGAAGGAGAGTTGATGCCTTAGAATTATGGTGTTGGTGAAGAATACTGAAAATACCATGGACTTTCAGAAGGAAAAACAAGTCTGTTCTGGAAGAAGTACAGCCGGCATGCTCCTTGGAAATGAGAATGGCAGGCTTTGCCTCGCCTACTTTGGTCATGTTGTCAGAAGACACAATTCCCGGCAGAAGGATATCATACTTGGTAAAGTGGAGGGTCAGTGAAAAGGGAGAAGACCCTCAACGAGACTGACACAGGGATTGCAACACTGGGCTCAACTGCAGCGAGGATTGTGAGGATGGTGCACAACCGGACGTGTTTTGTTCTGTTGTATGTAGGGTGACTGTGAGTCAGAGACAACTTGGTGGCACCTAACAACAGCAACAAGGCAAGGGTGAGGACAGACTAGGCCACCATCTTATTGCAGAAGATGTGCAAACATTCACAATACAGGGGAATGCTGAAGCAGAGCAAAGGCTGACTCTACCCTCCTCTCACATCAAACCAGAACTAGTTGCAAGTGAGTCAATGCCAGGTCCTGGCGACCCTACGGTGTGAGAGTAGAACTATGCCCCACAGGGTTTTCAATGGCTGGTGGCCAGGAGTTTGCCGGGCTTTTCTTCCAAGGTGCCTCTGGGAGGAGTCCCAGCCCCGAGCTCTCAGCCCAGCACGTGAACCGTTTGCATCATCCAGGCACTCGTCACACCAAATCAGAAATCACCTATCGGTTCTCAGACTCTATCCCAACAGTTTGCAGTGTTTATTCCCGACAGAGAACAGTACAGCATCCTCTAACCTCTCAATGAGTGCCTATCTTTTCTGTTAGGTAGCTCTTACAGTTGTTAAACATAACATTTTCATATTAAATTTGTATGTGAATGTGTTAGCTCTCTCTCTCAGCTCATGAATGTGCAATGTCCCATCTGGAAGCCTGACTAGAGTTTCAAAGCAGCACATGCGGAAAGGCTGCTGTAAAGGGAGGTCAACAAGGAAGAAGGAAGAGACACTGGGCTATTTTAGGACTGCCTGCTGGGCACCTTCTCTCCTTATCTGAGGATCAAGGGGAAACTGGAACCATTTTGAATTGATCAGCCAGGCCCAGATTGGCTGGTTTACATTTCTGTTTCTGGAAGAGTCAGCTGATGACTGACTTGTATTCTGGTTCATGGGAAGTCAGGCGTTACATGAAATAGAAACTCAGGTTTCAGTTTGCTCACGTGGGGATGAGCACAAGCAGACACCAACGGGGCCTAGTGTAGTCAGGTGCTCACTATCTTCATGGTGCTGTCAAGGTTTTGTGGTGTGACTTGGGTAATTAAACTAAGTCATTTCTAGATATTCTTTATCTTAACTTCTGTTCTGGTTACCTAGTGCCGCTCTGACAAGAAAAACACCACAAATGCAATGGCCTTAACAAACAGGAGTTTATTCTTACAATTTGGAGGCTTTAAGTCCAAGTTCGAGGTGCCAGGCTCTAGGGGCTGTGTGAAAGCCCCTCAACATTGGGGTCCAGCTCTGCCTCCTGCTCCCAGCCCATTGGAGCTAGAGGTGTTTCTTCACTCAGACAGCTGCTGGCTGCTGAGGCTGAGAAGCCCCGAGGTTGACAAGTAAATACGCACAGTCTCAATGTTACCAAACCACACGGCAGGCCATTAATTTAAGTCCATTCTAAGTCCCAAGGTCGGCAGAACATAACAGGCTGCTGAGCAATGACACAGTTACATGCAGGGTCCAAGCGGGTCAAAGGCTAGAGAACATTCCCAAGGCTTCTCCTTAAATACAGGAAGCAGACCACACCCCAAAGGCAGCTACTCAGCTGCTTGTGGTAGATCCCACCATGGAGTTGGTTGCCAGTCTCATCATGAGGAATAACTACCACCAGCTGCCCAGCCACTCAGCCAGGCCCAGCCAAGTTGACATATAAATTTAACTACCACACCATTGAGCCATAAATCCCCATTCTGCCCTACTCAAAGTCCTTGATAACCTCCATGTCTCTATGAATTTGCCTGTTCTAGATAATTCATGTAAATGGAATTATACAGTACTTGTTCTATGGTATGTCTTATTTCATGTAGCATGATGTTTCCAAGGCTCATCCATATATGAGAACTTCATTCCTTTTTATGGCTGAATAATATTCCATTGCATATATGACATTTTGTTTATCCTGTCATTTGTAGATGGACATTTGAGTTATTCCACCTTTTAGCTATTGTGAATAATGCTGCAACATATATTGGTATCTAAGTATTTTTTGTGTCCCTACTTTCAAGTATTTTAAGAATATACTTAGAAATGGAATTGCTGGGTCATATTTAAATTCTTTGCTTAATTTATTGAGGAAATGCCCAACTGTTTTCTCCAAGGGAAACACCATTTTCCATCCCACTAGCAACAGATAAGTGTTGCAATTTTTCTACATCCTCATAAATTTTTTCTATTTTTATTTTTCTTAATAGCTATCCTAGTGGGTAAGAAGTAGTACTGGATTGTGGCTTTGATTTTCATCTCCCTAATGACTAACGGGGGAGCTCTGGTAGCATAGTGCCTAAGGCACTTCACTGCTAACCAGAAGGCTGGCGGTTCAAACCCACCAGCCACTCCCCGGAAGGAAGGTTGGGCATTCCTACTTCCGTAATGATACTGCCTCGGAAACCCAAGGAGGGGTCGCTATGAGTCGGGGCCAACACGATGGCAAATAACAACAACAACAACAACAAATGACTAACGGTGTGAAGCATCATTTGCATATTTTCTTTGGAGAAATGTCTATTTTTTGTCAATTTTTACATTGGGTTGTCTTTTTATTGTTATGTCATAGGATTTCTTTGTATGTTCTAGATATTGAACCCTAAGTAAATATATGATTTCCAAATTCTTTCTCTCATTCTGCAAGTTGTCTTTTTACCTTCTTGATAAAGTCCTTTGAAGCACAAAAGTTTTTAATTTTGATAAAGTTCCACTAGTCTGTTTTTTCCTTTTGTTGCTCATGCTTTTGGTGTTGTAGCTAAATATGCATTGCAAAATCCAAGTCCATAAAGATTTATAAAAATCTTGCAGTATTTCATCTTTTTAAAAAGAGAAAAACAAGAAAAAACATCCAAAACTATTTATTTGTCTCAGTTACCTAGTGCCGCTATAACAGAAGCACCACAAGTGTAGATAGCTTGAACAGAGAATTTATTTTTTTTCTCCAAGGTTAGGAGGCTAGATGTTTGAACTCAGGGTGACGGCTCTAGGAAAGGCTTTCTTTCTCTGTGGGCTCTGGAGGAAGGTCCTTGTCTCTTCTAAGCTTCTTCTCTAGGGAAATATTCATGTGGCTTGGAATCTCTCTTCCCCCATCTCTGCTCTACTCTCTGTTTTAATATCTTGTATATCTCAAAAGAGATTGACTCAAGGCTGCCGGCAAGATGGCGGACTAGGCAGAAGGATTGCACAGACCCTCTTCAACAAAGAAAAGGGAAACCAATTAACACAGACACAGAAGATA
>NW_006921594.1:11905676-11909839 GCF_000298275.1 Orycteropus afer afer | reverse complement strand
TATATGTGAACTGCTGTATGAAAAGTGAATTTACTCTGTAAATCTTCACCCAAATCCTAAAAAAAAAAAAAAAAGAGATTGACTCAAGATACATCCTACATTAATCCCACCTCATTAACATAACAAAGACAACCCATTCCCAAATGGGATTATAACCACAGGTACAAAGGTTGTTGTTGTTGTTATGTGCCCTCAAGTGGACTCATAGTGATCCCTCCTTGGGTTTCCGAGGCGGCATCACTACGGAAGTAGATTGCTCAACCTTCCTTCTGAGGAGTGGCTGGTGTGTTTGAACCACCAGCCTTCTGGTTAGCAGTCAAGTGCCTCAGACACTATGCTACCAGAGCATAAAGGTTAGGATTTACAATATATATTTTGGGGTACATAATTCAATCCATAATGCTATTGTAAAATATTATATAATGCATGTACATTATTTTAAAAATAAGAGATGCAATCAGCAAAATCCAGAGTATGGTGAAACCTATAGACCAAGTTTCTTCAACAAAGAAATTTAAAAAAAGGGAGGAGAGAGAGTTTATAGAGTAAAAGAGATTTAAAAGGCATAACAACCAACCACAACTTGAGGATCTTCATTGGATACTAACTCAAACAAACAAACAAAAATTTACTTTATGAGAAATTGGAATATTGAACACTGGATATTTGATAACATTAAGAAACTATTTTCATTGTTTTTAGGTGTGATAGTGGTACCTAATGTGCCCATATTATCGTTTAGAGATTAATACCTAAATATTTACCAATGATATAGAGGAAAATCCATCACAAAAATATAGGTCATAATTAATATATCTCAGATTTAATTTAACCACTTTACCTGAGTAGAATAAAAAAGTTAATCAATTGCAAAGTTTAACATATCAAGTTAATTTTTATGATGATAATACTGAACACTTCATATTCATAATTCTAAAACCCTGTCTAAATTTACCATTGTTTAAAAAATATGTTCATCAATGGCTCAACTCATCAAAATGTAGGTGAAAAAAAAAATCCAACTAAGTTGATTCTCAAACAAGGAAAAACACAAAGATGAAATTCTAATCACCCCAAACCAGTCCTTCTAGAAAAAACTATTAATGCCAGCCACTCCTTGGGAACAGCATGCCAGCCCCTCCTTGGAAGGAAGACTGGGCAATCTACTTCCTTAGAGATACTGCTTCAGAAACCCAAGGAAGGGTCTCTGTGAGTCAGAACCAACTTGATAGCAGTGAATTTGGTTTTTAGTTTTTTTCAACAGCATGCCCAGTTCTCCCTCCTATTTGGGTAGATAGTAGCAATACTTTTATAAAAATAGGATGGCACCTGAGATGAATTGCCCACATGCTTAGGACACCAACAAAACACCAGCTGTCCAAAGCAAAGAGCCATAGATGACAAGCAGACAGGACACACAGAAAAAATGAGTGCTGCAGTGGAAGAGAACTGGCAAGACACTAAATGCAATGGATACTATTTTATAAATTTTGTATACAATAACAATTATATTTTCTTTTTTCATTTCAAATCTATCAGATATAAACTCACATTCAGTTCTCTCTGATCACGTAAGAACATACAGGGCTTCGAACTGATTTGAAAAGGTTCAGTCATGGACAGTGGAGCATCAGTATTACATAGCATCCAAATCTCTTGCATGTGGGATTTTGACCTGAGTAGGAAACAAGCAATGGTGCCCCACACAAAGATGGCAGCCAATTGCACCACTTTGAACGTGTGTTGGCTGCCATCTTTGAGTGGGACACCATTGCCTGCTTTCTGCTTGGGCCAAAATCCCATGCACAAGTGATTTGTTCGCTATACAACTCGTATGCACTGTTGCCCATGTCTGAACTGTTTCAAACTGGTTCGAAGCCCTGGAATGAGCCAGTAGCACTATTATGTGACTCATGATGTATCTGGTCCTGTATGAAGTTAACTAAAATATGTCCTCAGACTGAGCATACCTTGTATTTGTATCATGCTCTTTGCTATCACTCTCACTTCTACCAGGTATAGTCACCCTCGTCATCAGTACTCCAATGAACTGTAAAGATGCAGCATCAAAAGGCAGAAAATTAGTGTGCAACTTTTGAAGTATTATTTCAAGACAAAAAACACTCATGGGTATCTGTGAACGGCCTGCCAACAAACATATGACAAATGAAAGAAATTAATTTTGATTGTGAATACTATCTCTTTTGACTATCTCATACCTGAGGAATAAAACTATATGTTCCAAATAATTTTTTAAAACTAATTTTCTATTATAAACTTTAGTGTTAACATCCAAATTCTAATGTAAATTTTATTTTAAAAATTTTTTACTTTTTTCATAAATTTTATTTATTTTCAATTATTCAACTTAATTTGCTTCAGTAGAGTCAAATTAAAAAGTGTCATAATTTTGTATCCAGGTAAAGTGAAATAGCAACAACTAAGTGGAATGCAAAAACAAAAGCTTGCAGAAGATAAAAAGAAAAGGATTTGTGAATCCCTAAAGTAATGAATGGGAGCTCTGGTAGCGTAGTACATAAGGCACTTGACTGCTAACCAGAAGGCTGGCAGTTCAAACCCACCAGCCACTCCTTGGAAGGAAGATGGGGCAATCTACTTCCGTAGTGATACTGCCTTGGAGGGGTCACTATGAGTCGGGTCCGACTCGACAGCACATAACAACAACAACAACAACAAAGTAATGAATCAGAAGAGATTTCTTACATTGGATACTTGGGTTTAATGGGTGAAAATTGTTGTACTGGTACCACTAGTGCTGAAATTACTAATAGCAATAAGACTATAACAGAATTTGTTCCAAATTCTGCATCCATTTCTTGCTTTAGCAAATAATAATAATAATAATAATAATAATGGTGTAGAAAATGAAACTTGTTTAGAGTCCAAAATTGTCACATCTGCAGATTTCATAAACCATGGAAATACAGATTCTGCTTTGTGGAATAATTTTTCTTCTAATGATGTAAATTATTGGATAGAAAGAGGGCCAAGTGACTGTTAACATCAGAGCGGACCATTTGAAATTTGTGTCAAAAATTTCTGAATGATAAACAAACAAGGCTCTGTAGCCAGAATATATTTCTAGGTTGCAAAGCTAACTGTGAAAATTATAAGAGGGAATGGCTACTATATCCTCCATCAGTCAGCCTGTATATTGTTTTGTTTGCCAACTATTTAGTCCTAAATCATTTAATTCTTAATTTCCTGGGGATGGATTTAGTTATTGGTACCACTTGAATATGATTGATAAACATGAAAATAATTTAATTCACAGAGATTGCGTAATGTCATACTTAAACCAAAGACACGATTCTGGCTTACTACATGAACTGGAAACACAAATTAATGAAGAAGGTCTGTACTGTGAAGCTGTTTTGCAACATGTTGCTGTCATTATAATAATTGCTAAACATGGGCTATCTTTTCAAGGAAGAAACAAAGCTTTTGGGTTCTCACAAAAGGGAAATTTGGGGGGTTTGATCCATTTTTTGGCAGATCACGCCTAAAAATACCGTAATACAGGAAAGGGCAACCTATCATATATGTCTAAAATAATGTATGAATACTAAATAAACTTAGCAAGTGATAAAGTTCTATCAACTATTTTCAGTGTAGTAAGTATAGCATGATATTTCAGTCTGTCTGTAGATTCCACTCCTGATCTTTATTCTACAGGTCAGCAAGGTATTGTTTTACGATACAAATCTCCAACCTGTCAGTGATTTATCACACTGATTAACAATAAAAGTCATACCACTGAAGAAACTGCAAATCAAATGCTTCACTATTTATAGGAAGTTTCCAAAATTGATTTTTCTAAGTGCAGTGGCCAGTCCTATGACAACGCTGCCACATGTCAGGGTGTTACAAAAGCATGCAACAGAAAAATTTTAGAATGTGATGAATATGGCATTTCGTACCATGTGCTGAGCATCACTTAATCTTGTAGGATGTAGTGCAGACTGCTGTCCAGAAGAAGTTGATTTTTTTGCCTGTTCAGTTACTCAACACATTTTTTGTTGTCTACTCACTGAACGGCAGTTCTAAAGCATATGTAGGCAATGACTGAGTACTACAATAGGGAGCTCTGGTGGCACAGAACCTAAGGCATTTGACTGCTAACCAGAAGGCTGGAGGTTCAA
>NW_006921594.1:11891484-11905141 GCF_000298275.1 Orycteropus afer afer | reverse complement strand
CCGAGGCAGTATCACTATGGAAGTAGGATTGCCCAACCTTCCTTCCGAGGAGTGGCTGGTGGGTTTGAACCGCCAGCCTTCTAGTTAGCAGTCAAATGCCTTAGGTTCTATGCCACCACTAGCAAGGAACAAATACATGTGGAAGTGCTTCAGAAGTATCACTGAGTGCCAGAGATCAATTTCACATATTCACCTACCACACTGTCACTGATACACTCACATCTTGCATGAAAAGAAGGGCCAACATGTACGAAGTTCTTTCAAATAGATTTTCCTTTTAAAACAATGTGGATATACCTGATTCAGAAGGCATGAAGCCTCCAAGAAAGTATTTCAATGTCTTAAATACAAAGTATCTCAATGTCTTAAATACAAACACTTACAGAGAAGTGCAACAATTTCTTTCTTACATGAGAACAAAGTTTAGATTTAGGAAAGCCAAATTTGATTCCGTAAGAGAAAATAAAATACGATGCCTATTTTCCAATGTTGAAATTACTTTTTACATATTCTAAACTTTAATGATCACAAACTGCACAAAAGAATACACATTTTTGTCCCTTTAAAAGACTCAAAAACCTTCAGCATACAACAATGATTCAAGAAAGATTTGATTCATTTTCCTTATTATGTATGGAAGTAGATATTGTTTGTCAGCTTAATTGTGATGAAATGATTGAAGAATCTGTAAGAGCAAATGACGGAAAGAAATGTTTTTAATTATAACATGCTAGAGAAGAAAGGTCTTATCTAAAAATAATTTGTTATAAAATTGGTTTTTTGATCATTAAATTTTATGACATATTTTCATTTGTTCATTTATAATTATAGCATTTATTATGAACAAGAAGCAAAATTCAAAGTGTTGTTGTTGTTGTTGTTGCTGTTTGCCGTCGATTCGGCCCCGACTCATAGTATGAGCTGTTTAAAGCAAAAGTGGTGAAAGTCAATTTTTCATTGTGGGAGATGAACAGAATTTTACACTGATTATTGAAACAACTAAGTTCATTGACTTATTTTCTTTGTTGTAGAATGTCCTTTTTTGAAGAAAATATGATATACAGTGAAAATCTTAGTACCCCACATCCACTAGAAATTATATAATCCAGTTCATCTCAGTCTGCTAAAATACCATATGTCACTTTTACATTCAATCAATAATATTATAGCCACATTTAAAAAGTAGTAACAGTGGATAGCTAAGACACACACACGCATACATAGAAACAAACAAACAAAAAAAAGCCAAATCCACTGCCATTGAGTCAATTCTGGCTCTTAGTGACCCCCATTGGGTTTCCAAGGCAGTAAATCTTTACAGAAGTAGATTGCCTCATCTCCCTTCCACGGAGTAACTGGTGGGCTTGAACTGCCAACCTTCTGGTTAGCAGTCAAATGTCTTAGGCACTGTGCTACCAGAGGTCCTATGCATACACACACAAACACAAATACATACATATATGTGTGTGTGTGTGTATGTATACACGTATATGTACATATATATATATATATATATATATATATACACAGACATATATATTTCTATGTATAAAACTCATCTCCTATTTGAATTTGTGAGTAAGCAGAGGAGGGGCACCACAGATTATCAGTGTTTAGGGTCCTCGCAGGCCTTAGTCAGGCCCTGAATGGCCTCATTGTCAACGCAAGGGCTGTGTATCCTCAGACCCATTCCTGTCCTGCCTCTGCTCTATCTGTACTGCAGGGGTTTGGCCCCTGTAGCTGCATTTCCCTGACTCCTTTGTCAACTGTCATCTGACTGGGGTCAATCAATTGGAGTATGGTAGGAGACCGGAGGGCAGAAGAAAGGGAGAAGCAGGGGTATAATCTTCCCAGCAGCTGTGTCTCCTCTGACCCCCTGTGGTTAGGAACACTGCTTTCTCTCTTTGTCCCTCCAGCCTAGTGGCTAAGTGGTTTCTGTCTCTTCCTAATCGGATTTACCTCACTGTTCCACTCAGCTTCTTAGCTCTTGCGTTACTTGTATAACCAATTTTCTGTATTAAATTCCCTCACTGAAAATACCTGAAGCAGTTTCTGTTTAGACTGACTGTATACCATGGATGCTACTTTTATTGATTTATGAACTGTGAACTTTATATTGTGGCCTGGGTGAAAGTTCTCTGTGCAGTCCCCACAATGTAACAGCACTCTTCCCACCTCCTCCCTGTGTTCATTTCCATTCATCCTTCTTGCTTGCCTTCTGAGCTTTGCTTTTGGGCAAATGCTGCCCTTTTGGTTTCATAGAGTTGATTGTTCTGAGGAATACATTCCTCCTTGGTGTTACTGTTCACTTTACAGGCCTATTGATTGTTTGACTAAAAGTCAATCCCAGGGGTGGGTTCAGTTCCATGCTTGCAGGGTGTCTACAGGTCACAGTCTCAGGGGTTTTACCAGTCTCTGTCAGACCCGTAAGTCTGGTCTTCTTTATATTGATTTTCTCCCACTCTGTCTAGGACTTTCTTTTGTGATCTCAATCAGAGTGGCTGGTAGTGGTAGTTGGACACCATAGATGGTTCTTTTGGTCTCAGGGTACTGGAAGCTGGGGTTTGTGTGGTCCCTTAGTCCTTTGGACCAACTGTTTCCTAGAATCTTTGATTTTCTTCACTATCTTTGCTCCAGATGGGGAGTGATCCATAGTTGCATCTTAGATGGTCGCCTGCAAGCTTTTAAGACTCCAGTTCCCACTCACCAAAGTAAGATGTAGAACGCTGTCTTTGTGGACTATGGTAGATGCTATTTTTAATTAAAACATTTTAATTTTAGTTAATTTTATTTGAATGTGAAGTTGATTTTTTTTTCCCCCTCTAACACAAGAGGGATTATTTTCTGAAAGGTCTTTCTAGGTTAAAAAAATATGAAAACCTTTAAGAGGTTCCAAAAACAAAAACCATCGAGTTGGATCCGACTCATAGCGACCCCTCCTTGGGTTTCCAAGACAGTATCACTCTGGAAGTAGACTGCCCAACCTTCTTTTCGCAGAGTGGCTGGTTGGTTTGACGCACCAGCCTTCTGGTTAGCAGTCAAATGCCTTAGGGACTACCCCACCAGAGCTCCTTTTAAGAAACTGGAGCTGTTATTTTTAATATTTTAAACTACTTTTCAATTTTAGATAATGAAGACTGACTTCATGTGCAAAATCAGCACTCACAAGCTTCCCATTACCTCTCCGTTCACTTCACAACTTTTCAGTTAATTGTATTTATTTTATCCATGCTTATAACATGTACATTCTATTCCGTAATCATAATTTCCCTAGTTGTTCAGTATTACTAAAGCTCTATATTTAAACCAGCTATATTCCACTGGAATGGAAGTTTCATGTGGGCAAGGAAGGATATTTGTTATGTTCACTGACGTATCTGAAGTGACTAGGAGTGTCTGGCACATAGCAGGCACTTAAGATATACTTGCTGTTGAATAAATTATTTTACCACAGGTTTTCACTTCCTGAATTTTCTCTCCTAAGGCTGGAGTTCATTGTTGATTATGTGTACATATACCACAAAGTATTTTTTTCCTCCAAGAAAAGCTCAAGGATGCTGTGTTGCTTGAGTTCTTTCATGTTTGAGAATGACTGCTTTTGCCTTTATACTTGAATTACATCTATATACAATATTCTTTGGTCATATTTTTCTCCCTCAGAACTTCTATCGACATAGGCTATTCTCCTCAAGCATTGGGTGCCCTTTGCTCATTTTATTGAGTGAACTCAGTACTGGTGTAATAAATTGTCACTAGCTCCTTAAGAATTCTAATCAGTGCCTGTGATAGGTGGAGCTGTATGTCAACTTGGCTGGACCACAATTCTGTGTGGTTTAAGCAACTGTGATGTGGGTTGTTCCAATGATGAGTTCAGATGTATATGTTTTGAGCAGCCAATCCGTTGAAAGGGAGTTTCCCTAGGGGTGTGAACTGCTTCCAGTATATTTATGGACATCCTGGGAAAAGAGACACTCTTCTGTGGATCGGGATTCTGTTGTGCTGTCTACAACTGTCCATGAGCGAACAATCCACAATTTGGCCTGGAGATCTTGGATTCGTCATTCATTGGAATCAACAGCCAGTACACTGCCTGCCAACCTTGAGCTCCTCAGCCCCTGCAGCTGCATGAATCAGGAAAAGCGTCCAGCGTGACATCTGATCCAAGAAATCGGGACTTGCCAGCTTCTATAGGTGTGTGAGCCATTTTCCTAAGATAAATTTCTCTTTCTTTCTCACTCTCTATATAAGCTTTACTGGTTTTGCTTCTCTAGAGAACCCAGCCTAACACATTTGGTACCAGGAGTGGTTCTAGAGAGACAAAATCGTAAGGATGGGCTTCCTAAATTGTTTCTCTAATTTGATTAATCGTAAAGGCACTGATGACCCTGCCTCCCTTAGTAAAGAGGGCCCTGATAATCCTCAGCATGAAGTGGCAACATTAATATGCAAAATAGTACCACCAACAGATCAAATACTTGTGAGAAGTGAGGCCCTGGGTGATCGCATGTTTGATACTTTTCTGCAATTTTGTCAGCATGAGGAATATAAGGAAGCTGGTTGGTTCGTCTTACTTACACTAGACAAAGTAGTGAAAGAGCCAGATGAGCTCAGAGCTACTGAGTCTCAGCTTAAGCGCCACATACAACACCTCAATATTTCCAGTTGTGCTCTGAAAGAAAGCCTTATTTCTTCTAGTAACAGAGCTGATATTGCTGAAAACCAAACCCAGAGTCTTATTGTAAGGGTGGCTGAATTACAACACCAATTAGATTGCCAATGCAGAATGGTGATGGTGTCTGTAGTTAAAGTGAGGGCATTGATTGGGGAAAAAAAATCAATGGATCCTGAAGCCTGGAATGGGAACATATGGGCAGATAGTCAGGAAGATCAGGATATGGAGCCTGTAAATTCTGTTGAATCCCTCCCATCTGAGAAACCTTTACCTCAGTTTGATGGGATTAACCCAACTGTTCCTGCTGGGTCATTGCCTGAGGCAGAGGCCACAGAACACATTGCTGAATGTTCTCAGGAACTACCCCAACCACCCATTGTTGTTGCTAGACCTATAACTAAAGTCCAAGCGAGCCCCAAAAGGGTAAAATACAAAGTGTGACAAAGCAGGTGGTACACTACACCTGAAAAGACCTACTTGATTTTGCTAACATGTACAAACAAAAACCCAGAGAATATGTATGGGAATGGCTACTGAGGGTGTGGGATAATGGTGCAAGGAGCGTAACATCGGATCAGTCTGAGTTTATCGATTTAGGCCCACTGAGTATGGATTCTTCATTCAATGTTTCAGCTCGAGAGGTTAGGAAAGGAGCTAATAGTTTATTTGGTTGGCCTACTGAAGCATGGATTATGAGGTGGCCTACCTTAAGTTGAAGTACTAGACCTGCCTTGGTATAAAGTAGAAGAAGGTATCCAGAGGCTTAGGGAAATTGGCCTGTTAGAATGGATTTATCAGATTAGACCCCTAGAGCCAGAAACGGAGAGTCCAGAAGACATGCCTTTCACCAGTATGGTGAGGATAAATTTGTAAAGGGAGCTTCAGCATCCTTGAAGACTGCTGTGATTGCTATTTTATGTAAGACAGATTTGACAGTGGGAACTGCCCTAAGACATTAACTATGATGGGGCTGATTGGACCCTGTGGTAATAGGGGCCAAGTGGCAGCAGTTAATTGACACAGGCAAGGTGAGCATGTTTACCATAATGGACAGCAGAGTCAGAACAGTAATCAGAATAGTCTGACTCATGTGGAATTATGGCATTGGCAACTTGCGCATGCTGTTCCTAGTAGTGAAGTACATGGCAAACCTACTAAATATTTACTTGATCTGTATAGACAGAAGAATTCTAGGTCACATGAACAGCAGCCTAGATTGAATCACCAGAATACAGGGTCATGGCCTCTCAATCAATTCCCAGACTTGAGTCAGTTACAGACCCACAACTCCTTGAATGAAGGGGAGGCTGGGTCCCTTTAGGGAAGGACCCCACTACCTTGCTAAAAATTTACAATGTCAATCTTTCTCCTAGCCTTCCCCAAAGGGATCTGAGGCCTCTTACAAGAGTGACTGTTCATTGGGGAAAAGGAAATAATCAGAGTTTTTTGGGGATTACTGGACACTGGCTCTGAACTGACACTAATTCCAGGAGACCCAAAGTGTCATTGTGGCCCACTAGTCAGAGTGGGGGCATATGGAGGTCAAATTATTCATGAAGTCTTAGCTAAGGTGCTTCTCACAGTGGGTCTAGTGGGTCCCCAAACCCATCCTGTAGTGATTTCCCCAGTTCCAGAATGCATAATTGGAATAGATATACTGAACAACTGGCAGAATTCCCACATTGGGTCCCTGACATGTGGAGTAAGGGCTATCATGGTAGGAAAAGCCAAGTGGAAGCCATTAGAACTGCCTCTACCTAAAAAAATAGTAAATCAAAAGCAGTACCATATCCCTGAAGGGGTTGCAGAGATTACTGCCACCATCAAGGACTTGAAGGATGCAGGGGTGGTGATTCCCACCACATCCCCATTTAATTCAGCTATCTGGCCTGTGAAAAAACAGATGGATCTTGGAGAATGACAGTAGATTATCGTAAACTTAATCAGGTGGTGACTCCAATTGCAACTGCTGTTCCTGATGTGGTTTCATTGCTTGAGAAAATCAGTACATCTCCTGGTACTTGGTATGTAGCTATTGATCTGGCCAATGCCTTTTTCTCAATACCAATTTCAAAGGACCATCAGAAGCAGTTTGCCTTCAGCTGGCAAGGCCAACAGTATACTTTTACAGTGTTTCTTCAAGGGTATATCAACTCCCTGGCACTATGTCATAATTTAGTCTGTAGGGATATTGATCACCTTTTCCTTCCACAAGACATCACACTGGTCCATTATAATGATGACATTATGCTGATTGGAACCTAGTAAGGAAGTATAGATGACTCTAGACCTATTGGTGAGATATATGCATGCTAGTGGGTGGGAAATTAACCCAACAAAAATTCAGGCACCTTCCACCTCAGTGAAATTTCTAGGGGTCCAATGGTGTGGGGCATGTCGAGATATTCCCACTAAAGTGAAGAATAAGTTACTGTACCTGGCTTTCCCCACAACTAAAAAGGACGCACAATGTCTGGTGGGCCTCTTTGGATTTTGGAAACAACATATGTCTCATTTGGGTGTGTTGCTGCGGCCTATTTATCAAGTGACTCAGAAAGCTTCTAGTTTTGAGTGGGGCCCAGAACAACAGAAGGTTCTGCAACAGGTTCAGGCTGCCGTGCAGGCTACTCTGCTACTTGGGCCATATGATCTGGCTGATCCAATGGTGCCTGAACTGTCTGTAGTAGATAGAGATGCTGTTTGGAGTCTTGGCAGGTCCCTATTGGTGAATCACAATGCAGACCCTTGAGATTTTGGAGCAAAGCCCTGCCATCCTCTGCAGATAACTACTCTCCTTTTGACAAACAGCTTTTAGCTTGTTATTGGGCTTTAGTAGTGACTGAACACCTAACCATGGGCCACCAAGTCACCATGAGGCCTGAGCTGCCCATCATGAAATGGGTGTTGTCTGACCCACAGAGTCATAAAGTTGGACGTGCACAGCAGCACTCCATCATTAAATGGAAGTGGTATATCAGAGATCAGGCTCGAGCAGGACCTGAACGCACAAGTAAGTTGCATGAGGAAGTGGCCCAAATGCCTATGGTCTCCACTCCAGTCACATTGACCTTCCCTCTCCCAGTTTTCACCTATGGCCTCATGGGGAGTTCCTTATGATCAGTTGACTGAGGAAGAGAAAACTCTTGTCTGGTTTACAGATGGTTCTGCACAATATGCAGGCACCACTTGAAAGTGGACAGCAGTGGCACTGCAGCCCCTTTCTGGGATTTCCCTGAAGGACAGTGGTGAAGGGAAATCCTCCCAATGGGCAGAACTTTGAAGCGTGCATATGGCTGTTCACTTTGCATGGAATAAGATATGGCCAGATGTGTGATTATATACGGATTCTCAGGCTGTGGCCAATGGCTTGGCTGGATGGTCTGGGAAGGAGCATGATTGGAAAATCGGTGACAAGGATGTATGGGGAAGAGGTATGTGGATGGATCTCTGCGAATGGGCCAAAGGAATAAAGATATTTGTGTCTCATGTGAATGCCCACCAAAAGGTGACCTCAGCAAAGGAGGACTTTCAATAATCAGGTGGATAGGATGACATGTTCAGTGGAAACCAGCCATCCTTTTTTCCCAGCTACTCCTGTCATTGCTCAATGAGCTCATGAACAAAGTGGCCATGGTGGCAGGGATGGAGGTTATGCATAGGCTCAGCAACATGGACTCCCACTTACCAAGGCTGACGAACCCCAAGAAACGGACGTCAGATGATGAGAAGCCAGATGTAGGATCCAGAGCAAGTGAGCGAGTTTTGCCAGAACATCCATATATATTTGGATGCAGGCCACTTCTCCTAGGAAATTCCCCTTACAACTGATTGGCTGATCACATCAGATCACATCATCAGGGATGATTACATCATTACATAACTGCCAAACCACTGAGAATCATGGCCCAGTCGCTGGCACATACCCTGAACTATCTATCACACTCCTTAATATGGAGCAACAGTACAAGTCAAGGTGATCACTCTCCTCCACATAAGCCATAATAGTTCTCATATTCATGCCCTTGAACAGGCTTCCCTGTTCAATATATCCCTCTCTCAGTGCTCTCCACCTCTCCAAATTCTATTCATCCATCCAGGTTTAGCTTAAATCCCTTCATAAAGCCTATATAACTTCCCTCAGTTCTAACAATCATTACTTTCTTTGAATGTAGTTAGTACTGCATTCCCTCTAAATACTTTGAACAGAATTGTATGTCTCTAATTATATAAGTGCTAGAAATGCTAGTCTGTATGGCCCTTGAGATAGGTACCATTAGTTATACAGCTCTTGCCTTCTGAAGTCTTAACCTACTGTCATCGTTTGGATTCTGACTCACAGTGACCCTATAGGACAGAACAGAACTGCCCCACCGGATTTCCAAGGCAGTAATTCTTATGGAAGTAGACTGCCACATCCTTCTTCCACAGAGCAATCGTGTGGGTTAAGAGTGCTGACCTTTTGCTTCGCAGCTGAGCATTTAATCACCGTGCCACTAGGGCTCCTTTCTGCAGTCTTAAGCACTCTCAATGAAGCAGTGTGATACAGTGTAAAGAACATTAGGACGAAGGTTACTATCCTGACTTAGCATTGAGGGGATCCCATGGCTGGTGCAAAGGGTTAAAGCACTCGGCTGTTAACTGGAAGGTTGGAGGTTCAAGTCCACCTAGGGATGCCTCAGAAAAAATGTCCTAGTGATCTATATCTGAAAAATCAGCCCTGAAAACTTACGGTTTTCTATACTGACATACATGGAGTCGTATCGGAATTGATTCTGATTAGTAATGAAGAAGTCCTGGTGGCTCAGTGGTTAAGCATCTGGTTGCTAACCAAAAGGTTGGCAATTTGAACCAGCACTCTGCCGAAGAAAGATGTGGCAGTCTGCTTCCATCAAGATTTTCTGCCTTAGACACTACGGGGAAGCTCTACTCCCACCTATAGGGTTGCTATGAGTCGGAATCAACTTGGCAATAATATGTTTTGTTGTTGTTGTTGTTGTTAGTACTGAGGGGTCTGAAACAAGCTCTTGCAAAACCAAACTCTCTGAGCTTGATTCTGTTAAACTTTACCTTGCACTATGTAAATGAAAGCTGTTAAAACATCTTGAAGAACACTAGCTTTGAAGAACACGGATTAGCTGTCAGTACAATAAAAATGTGTGCTTCATTGCTTCAGATTCCTGTTTTCATGACTATCCCTTAAGCCTTAGACCAGTACCACAACATTTAAATAAGTATAATATGGACTTTCAATAAAGAAATTGTGACTGATGATGGCACGTTGATCACCAAAAAGTCAAACCAGAGGGCAGTAATAAAATAGAAATCTTTGTACAGTTTCACTTAGTTTAGAAAAAGACATTAAACTAATTTGTCACACTGCTACTTTAATAGTAGAACAAGGCCACTACAATTAAGGAAGAAAATGGATACAGAGCACAGATACTGAGGCAACACTTGAAAGCAACAGATGCTAAATCAAATAATACAATAAATGATTATTTAACACTTTATCAAAGGAAATCTAAAATAAGTGAGTCTTCACTCAGAAAATTAATTTTAGTAACTTGATGTGCCACAAAATGCTGTCAAAACTTCCGACTTACACATTAAAATTTGTAAAACATAGTTTGAAAGTACCATATTTTATTCTAAGTCTTTTAATATCAGCATCAGTATACATTAATAATAATCAAAATATTTGATTAACCAAAACATTCTATGCCCAACCATGGTTTCCTGAACCTGGATTTACATTAAGCTGAAATTTAGGTAAGAAGCTAAATATAAGAATACCAAAGAAAAAAGCACTTCCTGGATGAAAATTAGTCTTCCTTTACTCCCCAAATTGGTGACAAGTGCTCGGCCATATCAGCAGTTTTTAGAGAAATAGGGGTATAAAGTATGGGAGAAAGTTTAAGCTTTCCTCCCTCCCCCAAACAAAAACAGTACCAACAACTCAAGCATCTGAAAGCCACTTTGTATTACAGAACTTTTCACTTTAACAAAAGCAAGGGTAATTTTGATTCACAAATGTCCTGAATTGTTAATGTACCTAAAAACCTGTTTACACAGTCACAACAGAAAAGTCTTCAAAAAGATGCTAGTAAAACAATCACCAAATAAATAGAACTGATCATCATAGTATTATTTGAAGCTGTTACTGCCTAACTGTGTAGATACAACACACTGCAGTTTCTTAATTCAGAATTCAATACCGAGAAAACCATTCTGCAAGAGGTCAACAGAAAAACTTGCTCTGGATCTAGGAACTCTGGCACCGAAAGCGTGAACAACACAAGGTAATGATGTCGTCACCAAGGGACGACAAGAATAGAACCCAAATCCCCTGTCTCCCGAGCTTGTGTTTTTCACTAATTGTGTTCCTTTCCACTCATGTGAGAGCATCAAGTGCAAAGGAGCGAAGAAGGGAGTGGACACAAATGAGCCAAGTCCGCGAGGTGGAGACTGCAGTGAAGGTCTTAAGGCACAACCTTTTGGCACTATCCTTTTGTTTTGGCTGGGGAAGATGAAAGCAGCAGCAACCACAAACCCTTGGGACCAAGAACTGGAACTAGGTATCTCCTGTTGTGGTAACTCTCTCTTCCTCATCTTAGGCCTTTCCTTTCCACCTTGCCCTCCCGCCAAGCCCTAAAGCTCTCTTCACCTCACTCCATTTCTTTGCTCCCCTCCCGCAGTGCCCCGCCCCTGCCTGTCCCACCGCACAGTATTGCATTATTGCTAGGTGTCCTCCGCAGTACGAGGCAGCTGCGCGGCGGTCCCCAGTCCTGCGGAGAGGTTCTAAGGGATCCTAGCGCCACAAGCGTTTTCTCTAGAAAATGAGTGGTAGTCAAGCACTATGTAAACGTGTTTCAACTGTTATTAGAAACTTAAAGAGGTGGAAACGTGAGCTAATACCTAGTCTGCTCTTCGTAGGTCTATGCAGCTCGTTACGGGAAAGCAAATGTTGGACAATAAGCACAGTCTTTTCCTCTAGCTGGGAGCTTCATATAGCTCAAGCATCCTCTGGGCAACCTCCCACTGGAGGACGCCTTCCAGAGCGCGGGTGTTTACACTTTTTTCAGAACCAGTGGAGCAGACAGTAGCTCGCGGACCCTAGGATCTACAAAACCGTTACTCCGCCCGCTGGGGTGGGGCCAGCCCAACGGCCAAGCCTGCGCAGTACGCCAGGCTGATTCCAAGGTCCTGCGCACTACAAGTCCCAGAAGGCAACGCTCCGCGGAGAGCGAGAGGCCGCCTTACCTGACACGAGCTCAAGTCTTCGACTAGTACTGCGCTACCCCTACCCCGCTGTTGCCGGTCTCCTTTCCATAGTTAAAGGGTACTTTATTTTGAAGCATATGACGAGCTGCCTTAGCAATCTAGACACTGACTCTCTTCGCGTGCTCTTTCTCTCTCTGCCCAAACTGCTTGACTCCCTCATTGGAGTAGGGCTGGGGAGGTAAGAGAAGGTAGCACTTGGAGGCAAGAGCTGAGCGACCTGGTCCCACTTCCGCCTTCCGGACTCCGGAAGGTGAGCGCGCACGCGCTCCCTGCGACTCCGGCGCGGTTGACTTCCGCTCCCACTGTGCCCTGCGAGCCGAATCATGGATCACACTGGTAAGGAGGCGGAGGCAGTGGGGGTCCCAGTTCCATGCCCCCTTGGTCAGCCTGGGACCAGTCGCCCAGTGGGTATAGAGGGATTGTACTCGCTCCAAAGCAATGGAGTGTGGTGATGAGAAAGAAATCTCGTAGACCATTCTCCGTGCCCGGCAGGGGCCTGCTGCTTCCTGGCCTACTCTCCGGTGCAGTAGCAGCCTTAGTACCGGCAAAAGCCGCTTCTCCTCTGGCTCTACTGGGCTCCGGGCCGGGACAGCGGGCAGCGCAGGCCTCGGCGGGATGAGAGAGCGCTGGCTTTTTTTCTTCCCTTCATCTGAGGTGCTCTCTTCTGCGTTGGGAGGACTGGCGGGTAGAGTCGAATTTCGAAATAGGGGAATCCTCACTGCGCTCTCCGCTTGGGCTGGGAGTGGATGGGCGAGAGTGGCTTGGAGACTTCCTGCTGTCGCCGTCGGTTTTGGGCGGGGTTGCAGTGGGCACCTCCTGTCTTTATTGTCTCTCTGGCCCTCCATGGGCTGGAGTTGGAGGAAAAAGTCGGATATGGTTTTCGGAAATCACGCTTGGAGCATCTTTCTCTGTCTGTGCCTAAGACATGCCCCCGCGCTTCGGCTGTGGTCCTTACTCATTTGGAAACATTTACTTAGAGGAGTGTAAAATCGAGACATTTTTAGCTATTTCTCCAAATAAGATTGGCTGCACGCTTTGTTACGTGTTTTTTTTTTTTTTGGTGGCTTTTGGTTCTCGTGGTTCATGGATATTAAAATTAAGTGCACTCGAAGTTAGGAAGTGTTCCATACAGTTATGTTAATCATATCACAGGTAGGGAAAAAACTTTTTCCTGTCTAGGTAGTGACTGGGATGTATGTCCTTAGTCATCACATGTTTAATTATGTAATTACACGTTTCTGTGTGTATCTGTGTTTATTTGTAAGCCTGAGGTTGGAACAGTAAACAAGACTGAGTTCCTGCCTTGCTGGAAATTACATTCTGTTGGGGAAGAGAGTAAAAAAGTTTTTTTAAAAAGATAAAATGTTTACAAATTACGTGTTTTGAAAAAAGTAAACGGGTGCTGTGTTAGATATTAATAGGAAAAACTTTAGAGAAGGTGATCAGGGAAGGTCCTTCTGAAATCTGATGAATGAGAAGAGTAAGCAGAAGAAAGACTATTTCCAGCAGGCACAAAGGCTCTGAGGAAAGGAATACAAGAAGGCCAGTTGGCTGGAGCTTAGTTAAGTTAGCAAGACGTAAAGAGTGAAGACCCTTACAAGGAAATTGAAAAGGAAGGCAGGAGTCAAGTTCTGCGGGAACTTGAAGACCATGGTAAAGATTTGAGTTATTTTAAGTGTACTAGCTCTGGTGGCTTAGTACCTA
>NW_006921594.1:11886802-11891384 GCF_000298275.1 Orycteropus afer afer | reverse complement strand
TTCAAACCAACCAGCCTTTCCATGGAAGGAAGACTGGTCAGTCTACTTCCATAAAGATTTACCGCCTCGGAAACCCATCGGGGGTCGCTATGAATAAGATTTGAGTTATTTTAAGTGTACTAGCTCTGGTGGCTTAGTACCTAGGGCATTTGACCGCTAACCAGAAGGTTGGATGTTCAAACCAACCAGCCTTTCCATGGAAGGAAGACTGGTCAGTCTACTTCCATAAAGATTTACCGCCTCGGAAACCCATCGGGGGTCGCTATGAATCAGAATCGACTTGATGGCAGTTGGGGGGGGGTTTCTTTTTTTTGTTTGTTTGTTTGAAGCCATTGAATAGAGGGAAGAAGGACTGTAACAGGCTGTTCTGGGGAGAATGGTTTATGAGTGGCAGGCAAGAATAGTAGAAAATAGACAGATTAGGAGATTGCAGTAGACCAGAAAAGAGAGGTGGCTTGATTTAGTGAAGATAAATGGAAGTGGGCCTAGTCAGTAGATATTTTGGTGGTAGAACTCAGTGGCATGCTTCCTCAACTCAATAATGGGTAAATGATAGTGCCCGTTATTGAGTTGAGAAAATTTTTATGGGTAGAGGTGGGTCAGGGAAATTTGGGAACAAGAGTTTGGCTTCAGACTGCTAAGTTTGAGATGTATATTGAGACAGTGCATATCGAAACACACAAGGTGTCTTGGATACCTAGTGCTGCTGTAACAGAAATACCACAAGTGGATGGCTTCAACAAATAGGAATTTAGTATCTCACAGCTTTAAGAGGCTGGGAGTCTAAATTCAAGGCACTACCTCTAGAGGAAGGCTACCTCTCTGTCAGGTCTGAGGGGAGGTCCTTGTCTCCTTTTAATATCTGTGGGCCTGGTATCCCATGGAGATCTACATGTGTCTTGGCATCAGTCTTCACCTGGGTCTAAGAGGTTCTCTGTGCTGAGACCCTGGGTCCACAGAACATGCTCTACTCCTGGCTCTTTCTTGGTGGTAGTCAGGTCCCTTTTCTCTGCTTACTTCTATCTTGTAAGATAAAAGATGATGCAGGCCACACCCTAGGGAAACTCCCCATGTTTTGAATTAGGGATGGGACCAGAGTTGGGGGGAGACCCACACCCACTGCCATCAAGTTGATTCTCGCTCATAGAGATCCTATCAGACAGAGTAGAACTGCCCCATAGGGTTTCCAAGGCTGTAAATCTTTACAGAAGCAGACTGCTTCATCTTTCTTCCTTGGAGTAGCTGGTGGGTTTGAACTGCTGACCTCTTGGTTAGCAACTTTAACCACAATGCCATCATAGCTCCTAGGATGTTGCATCCCACCATGATAACAACCTATTGACTGATCACAATGGGGGGTGATTACATTGTTACATAACTGCCAAACCACTGAGAATCATGGCCCAGCCAAGCTAACAGTTTTTGGGGACACAATTCAATCCATGACAAGGAGATGTCAGGTAGACAATTGGAGGTAAATGTTTACATCAGAGGAAAGTTACGGGCTGAAAATACGTATTTGAGAGTTGATACCTACAGTCTGCAGTATGGATTACACCTCAAAGAAAGAAAAAAATCCTCACGACTGGGCCAATAAGCAGCATCACATTAAGTGGAGAAAAGATTGAAGTTTTCAAAGATTTCATGTTACTTGGCTCCACAGTCATCAGTGGAACAGCAGTCAAGAAATCAAACATCATATTGCATGGGGCAAATCTGCAAAAGGCCTCTTTAAAGTGCTGAAGAGCAAAGAGGTATCTTTGAAGACTAAGCTGTGCCACACTGAAGCCATGGTATTTTCAGTGGCCCCTCATATGCATGTGAGAGCTGTACAGTGAATGAGGAAGACTAAAGAAGAGTTGATGCTTTAGAGTTGTGGTGCTGGCGAAGAACACTGAAAGTACCATGGACTGCCAGAAGAACTAACAAATCTGTCTTGGAAGAAGTGCAGCCAGAATGCTCCTTGGAAGTGAGAATGGCCAGACTTCGTCTTGCCTACTTTGGTCATCTTGTCAGAAGGGACCATTCCCTGGAGAAGGATACCATGCTTGGTATAAGTGGAGGGTCAGCAAAAAAGGAGAAGACCCTCAACGAGATAGATTGACAGCAGTGGCTGCAGCAGTGGGCTCAGGTAGAGCAAGAATCGTGAGGATGGCACAGGACCATGCAGTGTTTTGTTCTGCTGTACATAGGGTCGCTTTGAGTTAGAGCCGACCTGACAGCACCTAACAACAACAGGAGCACCTTCTTGGTGAGCCCTGATGGTGCATTGGTTAAAGCATTTGGCTGCTAACCAAAAGGTTGGTAGTTCCAACCCACCAGCTGCTCCATGGGAGGAAGATGGGGCAGTCTGCTTCTGTTAAGATTTACAGATTTGGGAACTATGCAGTTCTACTTTGTCCAATAGGATGATTATGGGTTGGCATCAACTCACCAGCACTGAGTAACCTTATGGTAATATTTTAAGGCATGGGGAAGGATGAGATCACTCAAGGAGAGAGCATGTGTAAGTAAGAGAAGAGGTTCTAGAACTAGGCTCTAAGGAACTCCAGTGTTTGAACAGTTGCTAGAGTTAAAACTCGGGGATCTTGATGTTAGAGTAGCGAACATTCAGTATGAGCAAAATATTACACATTTGAACTTAAGAAGTGGGGAATCAATTCCTTTCCACAATTTAGCAGATGTTAAGTTAGAAACTTGTATTATGGATGGATGTGTATCTGAGTATAGTAAAAGTCATCTAGTGGGAAAATTTTCACTCGTGAAGATAAAAAATGAGTTGCCACTCAAATATCCTTTCCCCTTATTTATTCTTTTAGGTAATTAATTTTTTGTGAGTCAGTCTCCTTGATGTTTCTTACTACGAGACAATATCAAATGCAGTGCATTGATTGCTAGGTAAAATTACAAAGCTTGCAAAAGATGCAGGTTTTCATGAAATTCATAAACTTGAATTTGTATATTTGTTTGAATTATAGTGGGGCCATTGACTAATGAGGAAATGCCAGTTAGCCAGTTAAGTGAAGACATCATGACAGGAAGTTGTTGTTGTTGTTATGTGCCCTTGAGTCGGACCGGACTCATAGCGACCCCACCTTGGGTTTCCGAGGTAGTATCACTACGGAAGTAGATTGCCCCATCTTCCTTCCGAGGAGTGGCTGGTGGATTTGAACCTTCTGGTTAGCAGTCGAGTGCCTTAGGCACTAGGCCACCAGACCTCCCTCATGACAGGATAGACATTTCAAAAGAATGATTTTAATTTCTAAGGAGTAAGAGAGGCCCTTGGAAAGATCTACAGAACCCTCAAATATTATGCAAAAATGGCCCATCTAATGAGCATGCTTAAAAAATTAAACAAAATGAAGGTTTTCTTGTGGTATTAGAATAGAAACTTGCCAGAAAAATTACTCCAAGAAACTCCCAGGTAACACTGGATTCATTCTTTGGTCATTCTGAGAATTAGCATTTAGTTGTAAATGTAACCCAAATTTTGTAAAATATTTCTTGGTTTCCATTTTCAAGATAAAATGCTAATCGAAATTTAAAAACAGAACTATACAATAAAAGTATTACTCCATTTTTGCATTGGATTCACTTTGTGTGACCTATTACCCTTAGTTTATGGTGACTTTCTGTAATACACAGATCTTTTTGTTACAGGCTTTATGTATTTAGTTGGTATATTCAAATGGAAAATATGCTTTATGGCTAAAGATTTGCACATTATACTGTATACATGTATACTGTGATTCTTAATAAAAACAAAATAAAAAACTCCCCGAAACAAAATAAAAAACTCCCCAAAACAAACGTACAGTGTTGTCATTATTAAATGCTGTTCTTTGTGAGGCAAACTGCAAGATTTGGTAAGAGGCAGCAAACTTTTGAAAATAGTAGTAGGCTATGCAAGCAACGATTGTTCAGGGTGGTGTGAAAAGAGCTTGTAACAATGAAGTGGTGGTATTTTCATCATTCACAAAGGTAAAACTGCCAGGAGGCTGGTCTATCCTGTCATTATGTCTTCACTTAACTGGTTAATTGGCATTTCCTCACTAGTCAATGGCTCCATCTATGATTCAAACAAATATACAAATTCAGGTTTATGAATTTCATGAAAATCTCCATCTTTTGCGAGGTTTGTAATTTTGCCTAACAATCAATGCACAGCATTTGATACTGTCTCCTTGTAAGAAACAAGACGACTGACTCACCTGAAAGACAGTGTTGAACGACAACTTTTGCTTTTTAAAATTCATTAGAAAGTCAGAAATGGCTTTTGAGCAGGCAAAAAACAGTCATTCTGTCATAGCATATCTACCTTTTGGTAACTGCATTGCTTGTAAGTACCGTTAACATGGATCAGCAATTAGAGTAGAAGCAGATGAAGTGCATCAGTTGACTTGTTAGTACATTTAGTCAAGTGTTGAAAGTTAATCAAGTTAGTAGGGTTCTAACAAAAGTTTTAGTTGTCCATATACAATCTGTTCTGCTTTTTTTGGGGGGGATTACTTTTATTTATATATATATATATAATAATAGAAAGTAGATGGCAAGGGAGCTGGGCCCAGAAGTCCTCTGGGAA